>NW_006800103.1:971673-1078315 GCF_000485575.1 Poecilia formosa
TTTACCCTGTGCGGTCCGGTGTGCGCTTTTACCAGGATATTTATTTATTTATTTATTTATTTATTTTCGTGGTTTCGCTTCTCCGAAACGGACAGATGTTACGTCTGCAGCTCCTCCAGAGTGCCGCTCTCCTGGGTAACATGCACCACGGCTCCATTTGTTAAATCCGCTGGATGAGTTACTTCCAGCGGTTTCTAATTCTTCGCAGCGGCGGAGCCGCGTCCGCAGTTGTTGAGCAGCGCACTGCGCATGTTACAGTCTAATTAACTTTTGGATCGTCATTTATTTCCTCAAGATAAACTACCGGCTCCTCAAATGGGTTAACACAGTGTTGCATTCTCTTTAGCTTTCTCTGGTCTGCAATGGAGACTTGAATTCAACGCTCCATTTCAACCAAAGGTTTGTAATGCGCTTCCTAACCAGACGCTCCAAAGCGTCCGGTCCAGAACTCTTCAACACGCTGTCAGCTCCCGGTCAGAAAGACGCATTTAGTTCAGAGACCATGAGATGATATTCAGAAAGGATTTTTTTAATTAATTGATTTCAGCTGCCTGAGACTAAATCTTTGCGTAAAGTCTATAATGTCTGCCCATGTGACTTGTTTTTATTATGTGTTTGCTTACCTTTAAACACTCATTTAAATATTGTAATTTTTAAACTGAGCAGTAATTTTACATCCATGGAAACTCAAATGTAATATTTAAAACTTCAATACATAAAATCAGTTATTTAACAATATGAGGTGGTGTTTAATTCATTTTTAACATTGTATTTTCATACATTTATGCTAGGGGTGCCCAAGTCTAGTTTTCCAGAGCTCCCATCTGCAGCTTTAGATTCCTTCTCTAACACACCTGGACCATTGACTCATTATAAGCCTCTACAGAACTGAATGAGGGAAGTCAACCTTTTGTCTGGGGTGTTTTAGCAGGGATGCACTCCTGATCTGTACCGTCAATGTGGCCCATTGAGGGGGGCCAATATGCTGAAGTGGCCCTCAGTGAAATTGAGTTTGACACCCCTGTCCTAGAGAGACTCTGAAAAGGAGAACAGACACCTGTAAGAAGACACGCCCTTCAGCTGTCCTGTTAGCTGGACCTCATCCTCCCTGCCAATCAACTGCTGCATCCAAGACAAGATTTATTACAACATCCAGGATACTTTATTTTACACACATATACTTAACATACATGATACAAAAATATTGATCACAGTGTATTTTTATAAAAAATACAGAAATTGCAATAAACGAAGGATGAAAATAGCATTTAATAAATAATATAATCAATTTTTCACATCAGAATACTGAGACAGAATTTCCAAATATTTTAAAACGCATTATTTAACCAAGTTCGAGTGTTGACTCTTTTAATCCTGCAGTTCTTCCTCCCGTCTTGTCATTCATTCTCCATTTAAATGTCCTCAAAAGAAAATCAGTGCATTTTTCACCTTTCTATGTTCAATTTCCAATAATTTGCATTCCAATCCCAACGGTTTCCCCAAGTCCATCAGGATCCACTCACTTAGCTGCCACCATGGCTGATAAGAATCCTGTTGACCAGCAGGTCTACAAGTGATAGGTGATGTATTGAACTGTTTAAAGTTTGCATCTTGATGGCGAGTTATGAGCCAGATATTAGTCCAAGCGCCTCCAATGCGAGGGGACACAGCGACACACCTCCTCACTGAAGAAGAAACCTGCTTCACACTTCCGTCTCCTCACCTCACATGGAGGCCTAAGACAACTGCAATTAAAAAAGAAGAAAACAAACAAATGTAACAACAATTAGTCAGAGAATAAAGATGAGGAAAACAGGTGTGGTGTTTTGAGGTCTTTGTCCACTAGCGTTTTATGCGTCTGTTGTGAAAAGTGGCTTTAATGGAGAGAAATGATCAAATGTTCTTGTGTTGGCCTTAAAAATGTTTTCTTACTTGTCCTCAGTTTTCAGAATATACGAAAACAGAAACTTAAATTACAACATAGTAAAATCTTCCCTGTTCCAGATCTTTACGTTCAGTAATCTGAGTTATAGTAACAATTAACAAACATGGTGAAACTGTGCGATCTGTTTTGTTGTTGGTTAAAAAGATTTTTGTCTTTGGCAAAATACTTTTAACCATTTCTCCCACTCACATGTTTATTTTGGTTGTATTTACCCAGAATGCCCTGCTCTCTAGTCCGTTTTCTGCTTTTTGAGTGCTCTCCAGTTCGTTTGTGGTTCACACATGCAGTAAAACCACATCAGAGTTCACTTCAATCGAACCAAGACCTAGATTTTTAGGTAGATCAGAGATTGTTTTTTTGGTCCACATCAGAGTTTGATTGCACATTCACACCTCCCCAAATGAACTGGACTTTCTAGACTACAGTTCAATTAAAGTGGACTAAACAGAACTGGTGTGAAAACAACCTGATTTATCACTTTGAGGTATACTGCCTCGTCTCTTCAATGGATTTTTCTAAATAAACTCTATTCAGTGTCTAAATAAATAGACATTGAAGAAGAAAAACAAACCAGCAGAAACCACTGCACCACCATGACTGATAAGACTGCAATAATTATAATTTGTAACGATTCCTAAACAAGACAATTTCATTATGGCATCATTAATGTTCATCTGCAACCCCGAAATGGAGATACATCCAGCCTTTGTAACCATATCTCTAATTAGCAGACTTCTGTGACTCTAAACAAGGCTAGATGGAAACGTAAAATGGACTGATGTAATCAGAGACATAATCATCTGCACCAATGCCATCAAGCAGTGCTCTCTGATAGCAACAGTAACTACCAACTTACTTATTTCATGAGGTTAAATGTTACAGATGGAATGTAGACGTCATATAGGAAAAAACAACAACTACCAGCAGGGCAGCCTGGCAGCCGCTTCATCCTGCAGGAGCGCAGAGCGAGGGTCGTTACCAAAGTGTTATGCTGAGTGCTCTAACAGCCGAACACAGCAGGTGGTGCGGTTCCTTCAAGAGCAGCCGAGACGGCGCGCATGTGTCAGAGCAAACCGGAGAGTGCGAGTCTGCTGTGTGTGCAGGTGGAAGCAGAGCGGCACTAACGAGACTGAAGAAAAGTAAAACCTGATTTAAGTTGCATAAGCAAATGCTGTGACTCTTTAAGCTAGAGCTGATACATGTGTTTCCTTGACTAGTTTACAGTAATGGGAATTAATCCTGAAGCAAAAAGCAGCTTTGACCCATAAAGAAAGCATCTCTGCTTCTGTTGACTGTAATGCAGCAGAAGTAGGGATGCTAAAACTGATGTAAAAGAATCTAAAACAGGTAAAAATCTCCAAAGAACAGAAAACCATATGTAATTCAGTTCAATTCAATTTAATTGGGCTTTGCATGGCGCAGACCTGGACGCGGCGCGGCCATCCCCAGTTCCAATCCCATCCTTTGCACTGTCCTGTCAAGATACTGTCAAATGAAGGCCAGTATTCCCAAAAAAATCCTTACGTTATAATTTATTGAGCTTACTGTACTGTTTCATAACTAGGATCAGTTTGAATGTATGTATGATTGAACTGAAATATTTTTTTTCGTGAAGTGCCTTGAGATGACATTTGTTGTGAATTGGAGCTATATAAACAAACTGCAGCAGAGAGAAAAAAACAAAAGGAGCCCTCTGTTAGCTTCTAAGTCAGTTTGTTTGATGATGTGAAAAATATGTTGTCACTCAGTGATGTCAGAATATAAGTATGAAATCTGGCCTGTCAAGCCAACTTAAAGTAAGTCAAGATGCGAAAAGAAGATCCCCACACTTCATCTTGTTGCTGCAGCCAAGTTACGTATTTCAATATGTTGGCAGAAGACAACACTACTGAGACAGTTGGGAAATCATATTTCTAATGCATGAATGTGTAAATATCTAATAATGCATGAATGTGTAAATATCTAATAAAAAAAACTATTTGGTTATGGTTACTCAAAGAAAACATTAAGCTAGTGATGAAAAGGAGTCCAAATAAATAAGCAACGCTTTTTGTGCCAGGTCCCAAACTTTGCTGTGTTCATAAATCACTCCCAAACAAGGTCACGAAGGGTCAGAACTGGACAGGATGGATGGATGTGTGTATATGTGTGCGTACTTCCTCCTTTGTGTGGAAGGGAAATTGCTAAGTGACAGCTATGGGAAGTCATTAGCGCACTGGGATCTTATATTTCACACAGAGCTCGATGCTCTGAGCGCTTTGTGCAGCCAGAACAGTGATTTCCTGTGGCTATATGTACATGCTCTGTTCATGTACACACATGTACTAATTAAAATTAGCTTTCATGTGAACATTGGGACCTGAGTGAGGTTTCACGTCCTCCTTCTCCCTCAAATTAAACAAAACTGGTGTCAAATGTTTGTGCAGCAAATATTTTCGTTTATGGCGTTATCATTTTAAAAGATATTAATAAATGTTTCAACCACCTTTCCAATCCCCACATTTAAAGAAAATCAAGTAAATTTACTGTCAACTACAGAAATCTTAGCTACACAAATATAGAAAAATTAATTTATATCAATTTTGCTTGATTTTGGTAATGTAATTTTTTATTATTTTACATGTACGCCTATATTAAAACATACATTTACATTAAGCATGTGGCATATATAAGTATAAATGTATAATAAAATTATATAAATATAACAAGTCTATAAATATATTCAATGTATGAATATAAGCCATTTATTACATTTTACAAACAATATTTTCCGACCTTCGGGGATCAATAAAATATTATATTATCTTACAACACAAAAACATTTGGGACAGAAACATAGCACAGTTGATTGGCACCATATTGTATTTGTTTTTGTAAATGTTCGGGTGCTGGTTGACCTTTGATGGCCTTTAAAATTATAGCGGCACAAACGAGCACAAATGTTTCACACCAATTGTATTTAATTTGACGAAGGTTGGGGTCAGGTGTTAATATCTGGATAAATTCATGCAATGCCTTTACTTTCCTCCTCACCTGCATGTTGCTTGGTGAAACCTTCTTCCTCTCAGAAAACACTTATTTGGTGATTCGTTACATTCACAGGAGCATTTCGTCTTGTTTAGGGGCTGGTGCCTCGGACAGGTCTTATTACACGTGCACTGACAGGTCTCTTTGTTGAAGATGTGGTTCTGGGGGCAGGAAGGAGCAGGCAGCATGTCGCAGACGCACTGGCAAGTGTTTCGGTCCAAGTGTCGCTTAGGCCCACAGTCACGAGTTGGATTTTCAAGACGGCACACACACTGGCAGCTTTCCACATCTAGCTCTTTATCTGGGCCACACAAATCTGATGAGAGTACGTCTGCAGGAATGAAAGGAGAAATGAAAACAAGAGCAGTTTTACTGATATATGCAAAACAATCAGCTCTGATTACTGTGAATAAAGGCTAAAGCAAAAACATGACTTCAATTTTTCCTGATTGATTTTATACAAAGGTAAACAAAATGTTAATAAAACACTATGAATGATGGTGTTTTAAATTTTTACAGCTTCATGTAAAAACTGCAACCACAACAGAGCATAACACATCAACACACTATGAAATTCCTGCACTCTACTTGGATCATCCGTTTCCTCTGGGAGAACACAAATGACTCTATTTCACGAACAGCAGATTATCTTTCAAAAAAAGAAAAAAAGCATGGAGAAAAGCAAGACGTTTCAGAAAAAACAGCAAACAGATCTTCAGTCTGTTCCAGACAGAATCATTATGTGTGTGCATAGTTGTGTGTCCAAGGATGAAACGAACAGATAAAACAGAAAAACACTTTCTGCTGACAAAGCGCAAGATGTTCCCACTCTCTTTGTGCTCTCACTGACTCTAACAATCTAAATCATCGCTCTGACTTCTAAGTGGCGTTCTTATTTTCCCACAGAAAAGTCTGCGCTCAGGCTGAGAACAAAGTTCTTAACTTTTGTTTTTGAACACCATTATGATACACAGCATGCTGCAGGCATGCAGATCTAGATCTGCGGCTGTGCTGAATGCAATAGGCTGTAGACGAGGCAGCGAGCAGAGCTGCGCCCCACACTGACTAACTGCATCTTAAGACCTGAAATAAAATTATTTATATTGGGTTGTCTACTGGCTGCAAGGAAATGTATCTTTTTGCCAAAGCACTCAAGTTTATTTTTCTTTTATTATGTTTCTAAATTAGAAATAGCCCTAAAATATTATTAGCACACATGTAGAGAACTTTTTTTTAGAATACACACTTTCATAATATGAAAACAACTCAAAATGTGTGTTCATGGCTTTATCGTGGCCAGTCACAAGAGACTTAATATTTTCATTTCAGGTTGTATATACTAAGATGTGTTATTGTGGAGGCAATTTAAAGTTAGGTGGTCTATGAGTGTTTGTTAAATGGGGTAAATGGTCCTCAGCCTGAAAAAGTTTCAGAAACTCCGATCTAGAGGGACAGAAACTGTTTGTATCATAAGCAATACACACATTTCCCTTTAGTCCACAAAATGTGCTTAATGCTTACGTAAATGTAAGACCATTTAAAATACTTGGCAAAATCAAAAACAAAGGGACAGCAGCTCCAGTTCTGATTCTCACAAACTTCTAATCTGTCCAATCAGTCTGACAATCAGCCTTTTTCCAGTCAATCAGAATCTGCTTCAAAACTTGAGGAAACAAAACCCATATGTTCAATTCCAAACACTGTTAGCTTGTATTTGTACATGACAGCTATTTGTGGAATCTGGTGCACTGAGGTCTCTGCATTCCTCTGTTTTTATTTGTTGACACGAGATCCACAAAGAGTGTTATCAGAGCCAAACACAAAGTAAGGATTCTACAAACACACATTCAGCAAACACTCTGCAGCCATAAATCCTCCTCAGTGAACACAGGAACTTTCCCCTGCAGCTAAGGACACAGGAACTTGACCTGCTGTAACTGGGTATCACTGTTTTGTGTGTTGTGCAATTTATAGCACACATGCTAACATGCATCACCCAGCTCACACTGACAACACATTTATTTTCAACTTCTTATTTAAACTATGCTGTACTGATGTATTGTATTGTAAGCACTGGCAACATGTCTTTGGTGTACTGGATCTTTTGTCTGTTGACCACTGGCGAATGGTACCAGCACCCACACATCCCAACAAAACATAAACAGGTGTAGCAAATGGATAGATAGTCGTTGGTGATCCACAGCAGGGTCACATTTAGCAAGGGAAAAATCAGCAGACCACTTAAAATGCTTGTTGATTTTGAATATAAAGTCAAATAATCTAAATATTTATTTAACATTTCACACATTTTCTGAGTGTGCAAAACATCTGCAGATCACATTAAATCAATAAGAGCTCTGTCTGAACTATACGGCTTGTTTAGCCTTGATACTTAACCACAGCTGCAACTGTTTGTCTGATCGTATATCAGTGTTAAAACGTCTCTTTAATCCAGCAAGTGTTCAGCATCAGCTCAAACACAGCTTCATACAGTGTTGTTTGTTAGTAAAAGCCGTATGAGTAAGTGCTACATATGCTGTAAAGCATGTGTAGCAAACATGCTACACATGCTACATAGTACACAGTCAACTGTACATACTGCACAGTAATTTAATTTAGTAAAGATAAATTGTAGGAATGCAAGTAATTGATTAATAAGTTAATCTCAAGGTGATTCAACCTTTCAAATAAATAAATATTAATTGATAAGGAGCCATTTTCTTAAAAACTCATATGTTCAACTTCATACCACATCAGCAATTTTTAAATCAGAAGTTGATGCTGATTGAGCGCTATTAAAGTGGAACTTAAGGAATTTGTCGAGTGTTTATATTTCAAAACGGAACCGCATAAAGCGCTTTTTGCATCGCACACTGGTCTTTGTTTCGACTGTTACTTTTCCCATTCTGGTATGGTCCCACCATCTTTATTTCTGCATCAACTGGTTTCACTTAAGGATGACCAGCGGTGCCCTCTGCTGAGTGGCAGTCCAACTGCAACACTGAAAGATCCAAGGGGGTGAATACTTTTTGTAGGCACTGTATCATCTATGAAGATAAAGGTGAGATACATCAACACACAGTTTTTAGGTCATATTGCCGCCTAGATATGATTTAGATTTGTCTGTTGTGCAGAAAAAAAGCCCAAGCAGTGCCAGATGAACTTTTCTTTGTGAAACGGTGTCATACACATACCATGGTGCTGCTGAGGTGATCGTAGATGAAGAAGTGGTGGAGGAGGGGGCTTAACAACCGAAGCCATGCTGATACACTGACACTGCTTGGTGTTCCACACCTGGCCAGGTGGACACGTCCTGTTGGCTAATGCACACCTTTAGAGGGGGAAAAAAAACCAAACAGAAATCTTATAGCAAAATTACAGTTACCAGCCATTTACATGTTTTTCCGTGTGTAGATTACTGGAAATAAAAGACATAAAGCTCTTGTATTTACCAACAGAGTTCTTTAAGGCAACAGTGACAATCAGGTCTATAACCTCGTGATAAAGTTAAACATTTAGCATCTGTAAAAATGATCATTTTTTCTTTGTTGGTTGGCTTCTTTGGTCTCAAACCTTGTTTAAAAGCTTAAATTGACATGGCAATGTCCTGTCTCAACTCGCTTTTTCACCCGATTTCACTGCTAATTCCATCAACCGTGAATATGAGTAGCTATTAAGAAAGTTATTTTCCTTTAATTTAATTTGATGTTTCAGACGGCTGCTAATACAATAGTTACTCTGACTAGTAGTCAAATTAAAATCCCTTTTTAGAGCTTAAAAACTTTCCAACCTTGTGTAAAACCAGTTTTCATGTAATCTTTAAAAAATCTTAAAGTTTTAACATTTGATCAGCAGATATTGACAAGGAAAAACATGAAGAGCTTTAGTTTGATAAATATTACTTGTGTTTATGTGACAGAATATTGACAGAAGAGTTGCTTAGTGTTAGACAATAATCTGCAGAATCGCACACAAATATCTTAGTCAGGGGAAAAATTTCCGAGTTGGCATTTTATTAGGAAGAGGGAGGCTTTAGTGGACGATCTTGGGTGATATGTCTCCAAGTTGCACAATAAAAGAAAACAACAGAATTTTATTTCCTCATGATGTGTTTGAATCTTTATCATTTCCAAGATTTAAGAGCATTGCAGAAACTGTTGTTTTCTGACAGCATAAAGATATCTAGTTTAATGGTTTTAGCTTTAAGAAACTACCACAGTTAGCTGTTTCTTCCATTAAGAAACTGTTTTATTCTGTTTTGTTTAAAAATACACATTCAGGGTTATCCCAGTTAGATTGAAAGTCTTAACTTTGTTTTTATTCCAATAATAATGCAGTTGTGTAAATAATCTTTGTCTTCAGCTTGGAAACTTTAAATGGACAGACATAAAACAGATGGTTTGACTGATCAAATCAACAAATGATGCAAGCAAATTAATATGGAGAAAGAACTGCTGTTTGCTTTGTTACGACCACATGACCTTCAGAGTAAAAATCCCCCAGTTTCTTCTTGCTTATTGCTTCCTAATCAGCCCTTTTCCCTAATGTCTTGTTTACATCATGTCTGGTTTACCTTTACCGCATCTGCCAAAACGACACATGAGCCTCAAAATGTCTCTAGCAAGTAATTCCTGTCTGACAGCTGACAAGACTGTTATTCAGCTTTGGAATGCAACGAAGGTTGCAATGATTTTCCCCTTTGAAGAATTTATGCAACTAATGAACAAAACAGTAAGACAAAACTTTGAATTAAAATCATTAAATTAAAACAGGGGTGGAAATTCACATATTTCGTGTTGATGGTGCAGAGCAGATGGTGTGACATTAGTAGTGCTAATTGCTACTGTGCCATAAAATCTCATACGTAATATGTCAAAAAATGTAAATGTTTACAGTAGTGCTGTTACTCAATTAAGAAAAAATAATCTGATTAATCACACTCTTCGGCTGCAATTAAACACAAACACTATGTTCAGCTTTGTAAGCTTGAAATGTAAAAATGCACGTTTTCAAAAAAAAGTCTCAAACTAAACATCACAGTTTTCAAAGTTTTCATATTCAGAACAGTTAAAAGAAGTCATTTTGTTTCAAACATAATTTAGAAATGGTAATTATGGTTGCGCTTCAGTGGAAGAATAATTCACCGTTGTAATAAGTAGGCTACGTACTACATTGGTTTTATCCAAACATCCATCGATGAGACTTTTAAAACAAAATCTGACGCTCGTCGTTCCTCTTTTCACTCGTGTTTGTGACTTTGCATCATTGACCGCAGTACAAGCCCGTGTAACGCCCCTTCGTGTGCTAGATAACCCTCCGCAGACGAGTCCTACTTTACAGACAAAGTTAATCTGCAACCTTGCCATGTTTGAGTTTCACTTAATTTAGTCATATATACAACTTCTTGTACATGGACACAACAGGGAGTTTAACAAAGTCAAACTTCTCTCCTTTCTTTATGTTGTTTCAAGTCTAAATGAATATCTTGCTAGTCGTAACTGAAATTAAAAACATCACCTTTTTATCAATAATTAAAACATAACTTGATATTCTTCTCACCAAAATTAATGTGTTATTAATTGGTTAACTTCTACATTTTTGTTTTATGATGTTGACTAATTTTTTCATCAAATAATATCTCCAACACAGCATAAAATAATTCATGCTAAGGCTTTTGTTGCATCATTCCACTATGGCTTATTTCTGACAGTGTAACTCAACGTCTGCCAAGACTCAAGCAAACTTTCAGAAACGGCTAATGAGTTTCAGATGGGATTTTTTCCCCCCTAATTTGTCTTTGTAAACTAATTAAACCAAATTAGCACAAAAATTAAGGAATGATCTTCATGCTGAGGTATTCTTAAAGGTTGTGACATGCAGATATCACTAATGAACAGAGAATGAAGTCGTGTCTGTGACATGATGGCAGTGATCACATCTGTCATCATCACGTCTGCATGCAACTGTTGTTCTGTATGCTTTGGTTCACCGTGCTTTTACCCCAGAAAAATAGCAACTCATCTGTTGTGCCATAATAGCTCAATCTTACGGCCTCACAGATCATTTTCTAATAATACTCTAAGAATGCAACTCTGAGCTGTTCAGGCAGAGTGACACAACCATGCAATGTTGCAAAGTAACAAAGTTAACTATGCTTGGTTGAATAAATCACATTAACCTAAACGGTTTTATGCAAAAGCGTAGAGCAGGGGTGTCTGCACGATTCACATGCTGTGACCTTAACATACAATCTCACAACTTCCTCCTGTTCTGCATGGACCCGAACTGCATCCCCACTTGTGCGTATTGTGTCGTCCTGAGGTTTTGGACGTTTTTTAAGTTTTTCTGGATCTGTGCTCTGTAGCCACACTAGAGACTGGAATTAGAAGGGACACTTTGGTTGAAGTTTTGAAATCAGGGAAGATTTCTGCTCAAGTAGTTCAGCTATACCGGTGTGTGATCTGTAGTCATCACAGACGCACTACAAAGACTCTTGTCTGTAACTCCGGATGGGAGATGCATTGAGTCCAGGAGATGATTTGATTGATTTAGACATATTTGAGATGCATTCTGTGCCTAAAGTTGAAAATCTCTGCACCAAGTGGCCATGTGTGTTAATTGTAATCTGTCAAAATGGCAGCTGGCCTTCAGATCAACTGCCATGATGATCTGAAGCAGATGGTCAAAGATGTAAAATATTCAGTTCCTGCTTTCAAATTCCCATTGATAGACCTTCTGTCCCCTGCAAGTGAGGCATTAGCTACCAATAACTACCCAACATAACCTAAAATGTATTCAGTTAAACTACAATGAAGTCTGTTCTGACTTTCTTTAGGTACTTGGGGAAACGATGTCCTGCTTACCCCAGGTTTCCAAGTTTCTAGAGACTGGATCACAAGGTGAAAGGTTGCTCTTCCTGCATGCCACCTGAATTGCTTTATTATTATCTATTATCTCATAACCTACAATGGATTGTGAATATAAGCATCAGAAATATATAAAACGCAATGGAACCAAAAATAAACGCAAACCCAATGCTGAATTTGTCCAGAAATCAGATAGCTTGTTTGGACTTAAACCAGCTGCCAAGAAAAATACTTCTCCTGAAAACACCAACACACACACATGCACGCACACGCGCACACACACACACACACACACATGCACACACACACACACACGGCCAATTATAAGAACCACCACAAAGTGAAAATAGTCTGTATGCAAAGCAACATGTAGGGACTGTTGACTTGGCCACAGAGACAGACAGCATGCAGCGTGTTTGCAGACAGACAAACAGTTTAAACTTTTGAAAGGGTCTGGCGATAAAAAGAAACAGAAGGTGGTTTCAATTAGAGCTGCAGAGCTTCAGACATACACGGGGAGGGAAAAAGAAAAGGAGAAAAGGGAAAGTTAAACGCTGGCTGGTGGGGGAGGTTTTTCACTTCACCTAATGTAAAACATACGGCTGCTTAAGTGTCCATCCTTACATGCTGACTGATTTGTAGGTGTGAAAATGTCTACAATATGTTTTCCTGCAGCCACAGTTGGACCAACTATCCCCTGCTCTGGGTGTGTACATGTGTGTTTATGTCTAAAGTTATTTTGCAACACAAAATTTGTTAGAATTTTAACAGAAGGTTTGCTTTGCTCTGAGACTGGTTAGATTAGAGATTTTTGTTATATTCTTTAATCCTGTTCCTCGATGCCTTTACTTGAATGCATTTGTGATTTTGCTTGAAACAATATTTTTATTATTGCAGCTCGCCTACTTTCTGAACCAAATCGGTTATTTACTGTGCGCTGCAAACCGAAATGACAAAAATGGAAATATAATCCCTTCAATATTAAATAATAAATTATGTCTTTAACACATTTCTACTGTAAATATTGCTGTTTTCTTCCGTGGACAAAGAAATCCTTTTTTTTTTTTTTTTTATGTTACATTTATTTATAGTCTACATAGCATAAATAAATATGTACTACATGATTTGCAGGTATACTTTTTGTACACAGTCTTTACACAATATCAGACAAACTCATGAAAACACAACAAAAAACAGAAATTTATATAAATGGTATAAAAATGTGCAACATTTTTTCCAGTGTCTGACATTAAATCAGACTAAACACCTCCTTTTTAAGGTACATTGGGATTCAAAACAGATTTGTATACAAAAAGAGTTCTTAACAGGGAGATTTTTTAAAACATTTTTCGTCTACAGACTCAAAAAAGGCAAACTGCTGAAAGAACAACACGCTCAGAGCCAAAAATATTAACATTTTCCATTTAACATGAAAAAATAAATAAATATATATAATTGTTTGAACATAATTGTTTGAAGAGTCATTTAAGATAACTTTAAGGCACCTGGATGGTCGACAATCCACTTTCTGATGTCTCATTTGATTTATTTAGATTTTTCTATGATGTCACCCAAGATGGAAGTGTTGAGGTTTTGCTATAAAATACATTCAGAGGTAATTTAACTCAAATGTTGTGAATTAATGTATCGAAGGATTGCAATTGTACTGTATGGCAATACTGAAATCTGAAGAACATAAGATTATGGAAAGAAATAGATATTTTTGGTAATCTTAGCTGAACTACAATTGGAAAAGTTTAGTCTGAGCTGTATGCTCAGGTACATTAAATGAGACATCACATACAACACCACATAATATAGATCAGGGGTGTCCAAAGTGTGGCCCATGGGCCATTTGTGGCCTGTGGATTAAATTTGTGTGGCCTCTGAATACAATTCAAGAATGGCATAAATATGGACATCCAACACTTTGTCATTTTTTTATTATATTTTTTCAGTCTATATATTTTAAACGGAAAATATTAAATACAACACAAATTATTTGTCTTGAGTTATCCTTTTTATTATTATTATTACTATTATTTTATAATTATTACGTTATTATTCGTGCCATAAACATCTGAAATGACTTTACTCAAAAAACACATTTTTGCACACCCATTACATTTGGCTAAATACAGTAAAGTTTGTAAAATAAAATTCTTATGAAAAACATTTTATAGACTTAAAAAATGGAAAATAATAAGTCCAAAAAGTTAAATAACTGTTAAATAACAAATGTAAAATATCACATTTTATTAATTGTTGTGGAGGTAAAAGAGAAAGAATTGACAATAATATTTTTGCATTTTTAATTTTGGAAAAAATTAAAAACTTAGCCCCTGAATACTTTTAGTTTGGACATTTTAGCTGTCAGTTCAACCACTGATATAGATGAATGCTTCAAGCACAGATGATGCAAACGAAAACTTTGGGGTATTCTTCTTCTATTACATGGGGGAGACTTCTCCAGAAGAAGAAGGTGTTTTAGTGTCAGTGACTGATTTATTACCTCACTGGGTGCTTATAAATTCATCCGCTACAAGGTATTGCAACCACCTAAATGTTTTTTTTTACTGAACCAAAAGGATCATTGAGCTGTGAGGTTTCATATAAAAACATCTACACATTCCTGCAGCGCTGATCTGTTTTAATCCAGTCAATTAAACTTAGCTATTGTTCTGTTTTCAGAGGACACGAGCCAAAAAATACATTAGGAGCCGATCCCTGATGGGATCCTGACTGTTAGCTGGTCATTAATCACAGCATGCACACAGGAACATACACATTTCATGGACCTGTGAAGTCAATCTAGAGATAATACAAAACGTGTTTCCTTAAGTAACACCCTCAGTGTGTGCAGAGTTAACAGGAAGCTATCAAAGTAACAATAGCCTTAACCACTCAGCGTTTTTAGGAACACCTCCGGTATCCTCAAACGGCAGAGAGGCACTCAAACGCAAAGGATCAAAACTGAGTCAAAGACTTATTTTAAACAGCCACTTACAGCTGGAACAGAGGGAAACACAAAGGAAAGGAAAATAATCTTTAGACTGGATTAAGGTGCTTTTTCCCCACATGAACTTTTTCCAGTAACCAGGACAATATTCTGGGAACCATAAAACCCCCTGTGTTTCGACTTTTTCTAATAGTTTAAAAAGTCAGACCCTGATATGGAGGGAAAATAGGGAAATGCTAAGCATTCGGAATTGGTTGAAGTTTTCAACAATATAAGTCAGTAGTTTTAGGACTAGGCGATATGGGTTTCATATCAGTCGATATTGATAATTAATATTGATTTATTATTTTTTTATATTTGCCAACAATGTGACCTTTCCAGTTTTATCCACAGTTTCCTCTCAAACGGTTGTTCTCATTTTCTCCTTCCACTCCACACAGTTTTTTTTACTTATTTTATTTTTTATGCAGGATGAGGCACAGGGGTGAAACATAAAACTGATGCTGTATATGTTACTTAAGAGGTTGTTGCTAGGTAACCAAAGAGTGAGTGAGTTGGTTAATACCACTAACATTGCTCTGCCTTCATCTCCCAGAATGCTGTGCGGTTCTGATCTGAGTTCAGTGAAATGATTGAAAATTTCATCAGATGTATTATCTATTGATATTGCTCAGGGTTTTATCGGAAAATATATTGCTACTGATTTACTTTTAGGCCTAATTAGTTTATAACAGTATGAAGTTCATATCTTGTTAACTTTCATTGTGGTAGAGTTTAAATGATTTACATCAGTCTGGAGAAAAAGAAATGATGTCCTCAATTTGATGTATAATATGCTAAGGAACAATTAGCTACAATTCATTAGGATAATGAACCGATTTGTAAGAAACATTGGATGTTGTGTTTGTGGTTTATGCTTCTTTAGGATTCAGCTCTCAGCATTTTTTAATGAATATGTGTGAATAAATAAATGTGGTGGAGCCACGTTTGGAGGCTAACCACAGCTCATTTTTTGTGAATCTCTCCACTTCTTCGTGTCAAGTAAAGACAGCAAGCACCACAAAATCTTAAAAGAAATTCCCCTTGCTAAGAAGTAATTATAATTCAGTTTCACAGTATAAACACTGTGAAAGGATCACAAGTTAATGGCCAGAAGCAGAGGTTTTAATCCTGACCACAGCTGTCTTCTCTCAGCTGAAACCCCATTAAAGTTTGCTACAGTTTCACCTTTCCATGAACTTTTTAGTGACTTTGTAAAAGCTGTAAAGTATAGCTTCTGTGACAATAATAATCAATTAGATTTTTATTGCTAAAGGTCATGACTTTTAAATCTCCCATGGGAGTGTTGTTCCCACTCTCAGCTGTTGAATGAAACCTGCTGCAATAGGAAGAGTTTCACACTTTTCACCAACGTTACTAAAACTTCCAGGAAAATAAGTTTCACCAAAAGATGAAACCTTGGCCTCTTTTTTTATTTTTACTACAAGGTTTATTTGGATTCATCTGGTATTAAGATAAAAGATCCCAAAGAATACGGCATAAATTGAAAAATAAAAACTGCACACAGCGGAAAGAATGCAGTTACAATCCAAAACATGTAGCAAACATACAGCACAGACATTTCGGTATTAGTGGAGGTATTAGTTGTTCAAAGTCAAGGTGAACTTAACTCAAATTAGTCATTTTGGCACCATTTTGAACCGTTACCTGAAATGTATCACGTTTATAGGTTTATTCTCCCCCCATACTTCACACAGATGTCATTCCATGTAATAATAATAACAGAACTGCACATTCATGGACCTTACCACAGGGTCCGCGTTTCATTGGCTAATGCCCATTTGACGTCACTGCGCAGCTACCACGTGCTTGACCGTCTCACACATAGACATCATGGTCTCACAAACAAAAGCTGAACTAGTAAACACATGCTAATGTACATTGCGGACTAGCAGACCGGCAGAAAGTTTTTGCGTTAGGACTCGAAAAAGAATGGTTCTCCACTGTCAGTGGCGTATCTGTTCAGGTGATGTCATTGCATCTTGATCGTATTTGTGGAACTAAAATTCACAGATTTCCAAAATCTGAAACGGGATGCCTTGCTTGGATCAAAGCTTGTGCAGGACCGCATTTGCAGCTCAACCGTCGTAGGATCAATAAGAACAAAGGAGTGCTGGTGTAAGTATTATTGCTTTGCTTTCTTTGTGTTTAGTGAATGGGAATATTCTGAGTGATTGTTTATTCATTTGAGATTCTGCTTTAAAGCTTCAGTAATAAAAACATCCATTATGAAAACCTTTTAGCCAAGTACAGCATAATGGCAGTACCGTTACAACTTCTACACCTTGAAGCCTGTCTGTTACACAGTCTTAGGTTAGCTGAACAGATCAATATGCAATGTGTACCGTAACTGACAAACATTAAAGATTTTATTTTACCTGAAAAGGCTTTTTACGAAACTGTAATCATGTTAGCCACGCTAGCAACAAGTACCGAGTATCAGGCCTAGGCACACTCAAACATTTGCCAACAACAGAAATCACTGATTTCAAAAGTAACCCTCAAAACCAGGAATGCCCGACTTACCCAGCCTTGCAAGAACAACAGGCATCAGTGATCTTGTCCACAGCTACATTTATGCTGAGGGTGTGAGGATCTGCTGTTTTCCACGAAGCTGAAGTTGGTTTCAATTTCTAGCTTCCAATAGCTAAAGGGCGATTCCACTTAATTTTTCACTACCTTCCGTATCTTTAATCAACTCTAGTTTAAAAACTACTACACCTAGAGACTTGAAACTTGGACTGGATTATTCTCCGCTTCAAGCTGAATGAATATAACCATGTTTGGGATTTGTGAAACCCTTTTCTGATTTGTGAAATAAAGTTTGATTATCACCATTTTTTGCATCTCTTTCATACTAGAACTGCTCTAATTAAAAAACAACACCTAGACACTTGAAATTTGTACTAAATTATTCTGCTCTAACAGCAGAATATTTACAACACTGATTGTGATTTGTGAAACCTTTTTCTAATTTGTGACACTTCAATAAAAGTTGATTTTCACAAGTTTTTGGCATCTGGATCACCTTAGATCTGCTCTAATTAAAAAAACTACAACTCCTAGACACTTCAAACCTGGACTAAATTATTCTGTTCTAACAGCAGAATATTTAAAACCATGTTTGGGATTCGTGAAACCTTTTTCTGATTTGTGAAACTTCAATAAATGTTGATTTCAGACATTTTCTGGATCTTGGTCACAAGAGAGCTACTCCAGCTCTAAAACTACAACACCTAGAGTCTTCAAACATGGACTATATTATTCTGCTCCAATAGTATAATATTTTAATCCAGGTTTGGGATTTGTGAAACCTTTATGTGATTTGTGAAACTTCACTAAAGATCAGATTACTATTCATACATGATCCATGCGGTTTTTTTTCAAATTCAGTTATAATTCAAAACCACTTTAATTAACCACTTTAACCAATGGGAAATTAAATGTTGTTGTAACTCATTAATTCTTCAACGAGTTATTGTCGATCATGCTGGCTGTTGTAAGGAAAGAACCTTTACAGGGGTCTATTAAGTGAAGTGAAGTTTCTGTGTACACTAAATGCATTATTCCCGCAAGTCTGAACTGGCAGTGATTTGCGCAGCTTAACAGGAGGGGTCAGGGAACCATTGGACCCTCCACTTTACCGCCCTACCCATTTTTATTTGTTATTTGGGTTCCATCTCCTAACAGGCATAGAGCAAAGTGTCAATAGAACCACAACACGACCTGGTGGGCCGGTCTATCAGTCAAACTTCTTGTGATGCCCACTGGTGTGTGCCCACAAAAGTGAAAAAAGAGCATGCATTTCTTTAAATGTTTATGGGGTTATGATAAGAATATAATTTATTTGTTAACAGGGGTTAAAGACGATGGGTGCAGTAACGGTGTTTCACCGGTAGGTGGTGTATTGGGACTCTGAGCTGCCTGTTGCTCTGCTGTTTCTCATAAGCTGAGAGAAATTGGAGTAACACAAACTGCGTCTCCAGTGTGCTCATTTACTTGAGGTGAGAATAACCCTAAAGTTTATTTTAACTAAGTACTTTTATTATTTGGTACTGTTCGAGGATTGTTTAAGGAAATGTAATGTGTTAAAAGATATTATACGAGTTTTGTTGTGTTTCGGAGCCAGCAGCGGCTAGAGGAAGTAGTCAACAGGCCATGATGCTAGTTGGTTAGCACACACTGTAGCGATGGGAAAGAGCGGGCTACTAGGTGCAACCATAGACATTAATACAGGGGTCCCAAAACTTTTTCCTATGAGGGCCACATAACTTTTCCTTTCTCTGCTGGGAGGCCGGAGTCAGTTTGTAACAAAAAAAGTGTGACGATTGCAGGAGTGCCTAAATGTAAAAATGTATTTTTTTCCAGAAAGCACAATCAAATAACCCTCTCTGGGTTCTTCACAGAAAAAAATCCAGGAAATAAATAACACTATTGATGAAATAAATACCGTATTTTCTGGGCTATAAGCCACAGATATCTCTGCCGCTCCAGGTTTTCCACAACGATGCAGCAGCAGCAGAGGGGGGCGGACGCCCAAAGTTTGAGTCATAACAGGTCAATTGAATATCACATTTATTACGGTTGAAAAAGAAAAAGTTGCCAAGTTTAGATTTAACTGAACTGATTGCGGTAGTTTCCGAACGGTAACTGTAACAGTAAAAGTACTGATCCTTCGTGTCTGCTACTAGCATGGGCTAAATGAAAATAGGCGCTTCCTTCTTCATCTTTAGATCTCACCGGCAGCTTGCATCCATTATTGTTGCACTACTGCCATCTATTGGAACCTAATATCTATGCCTCAAATTCTCATAATGTTCCCAGTATTATTTAAAAAAACTGAAAAAATCTTCTTTTTCCCCTCAATGCGATTTAACTGATCAACAACATTTTCAAATTTCAATTCCCTATTAAAACCTAATTCCATTTTAATGGGTGCTTTCTTTTATTTCCAATTTTGACTTCCAATGATTCACTTCTTGCTAAAGAGCCCCCTGGTGGTTGAAGAAACCACCAATGTGGAGGCGGGCCAGATCCAGCCCGCGGACCGTAGTTTGGGGACCACTGCCTTAAACTCACAGAGCAACCTCACTGATATGCAGCACTGTTCAAAATATTTTTATAAAATATATATTGGTAAGTAGAGATCACAGAGGACTGAAAAGTGATTTTTGGGGATAATGTGCTGAGCTGGAGCAAATAAATCCGGTAGAAATCATCAAAATGTTTTTGTTCTTGTCATGTTTAAATGCACATTTTAAATTCAGGTAAAGATGATACGAGTAAAAATCTAAATGCAGTGTTTGAAAAAATTAAATAATAATAAAAGTAATTTATTAAGAAAATGTAACCAGAAATAACTGGCTTATGGAATATTTTTTGCTCATTATTTTTCTTCTTTAAAGATTTATTTTTAATTCAGTCCCACCTTGGACAGCCTGCTTAAGGAAAAGCCAAACCATCCATCCATTTTCTTACACCCTTGTCCCTTAGGGGGGTCAAGAGGGTTGCTAGTGCTGATCTCCAGCTAACGTTCAGGGCGAGAGGCGAACAGGTCGCCAGTCTGCCGCAGGGCAGCACAGAGACACACAACCATCCACACACACACCTAGGGACAATTTAGACTGCCCAATTAACCTGACAGTCATGTTTTTGGTCTGTGGGAGGAAACCGGAGTACCCAGAGAAAACCTATGCATGCATAGGGAGAACATGCAAAGTCCATGCAGAAAGACCCAGGCCAGGAATCGAACCCAGAACCTTCTTGCTGCAAGGCAGCAGCTCTACCAACTGCACCACTGTGCACCCTGGAAAAGCCAAACCAATCAAATTTAAATCTGGGCTTTAACTAGGCCACTTCAAATCCTTTTTTTTTTCAGCCAATCAATATCAGACCGTCTATTGTGCTTTGAGACAAAAGAGTTTCTGTCACTTGGATGATTTCTGTTACGTGGTTTGCATGTGTTGCGACTTATATTACTGATGGAATATCAGTAATAACTTTTACTGGTTTTACAGGTTATTCATTCATAATGACGGTCTGAGTGTTTGCCACAGTGAAAATGTTCTTACTCTGGCAGGGCGCGCCTGATGATGCTGTGAACTTGTCTGTAAATGTCCAGTTTGGATAGACAGCTGCACTGGGTGTGGTTGGCCACGCTGATGGTTACAGGCTTGGTGCCCTGGGTGAGAGGCACTGTGATCTCGAAGAGCTGCAGAGAGAGCAACAAATGAGAGGAAGAACAAGAAAAACATCAAGAAACACCACAAACACTGTGAAATACAGCAAGAAACTCATTTAATTTCTTACATTTAACACATTAGGCATAAAAAATGATTTACATAAGATACAAATATTAAGTGTTTAATATGGAAATCTGAAACAAACACATGCAACAGCCAAATTGTGCAAATGAGTCTGCAGTCAAGAAAGACTAACAGACATAGCAAACATAGTTTTAGCTGTCAGTCAGATGCAGAAGAAATTAAAACTCCTTCAGAAAGTTGGATAAATATAAAGTGTGTAAAATATGTTCCCAGTTAGTGTCTGAAATGTGGTGCAACTCCAAAGAGAAACTCCACAATAAAAGTGCAGTTGTTTTGTTGCATCACTTCCTAGAAGACATTTTCCTTCCACTCAACTTTCTATGTGCACTCTGTAAGACCTTTAGTAGCTGTCATCACTATATATTTATATCACGTGTGTCAAACTCAAGGCCAGTGGGCCAAATCCGGCCTGTCATAGCTTTATGTGGCCCTCTAGATTCTAAACACTAAATAAATATTATGTTAACAATCAAATCAATGCAGTTTTTACCTGCTTACTGCCAAATTACATCAATCAGTCCCTCCAGTTTCTTGAGAATTATAGTGGAAATTCACACAAAATCAACAAATCCCCACATTTTTGTTCTAATAATTGGAAACTTATGGCAGATTTTTCTCAAAAACTGTCAAAACCCTTTTTACTTGTACTAAACAGCGGCCTCAGCCTTAAAACTCAATTTAGCCAGTTTTTTGTTATCATTTATCATGTCCATTGACGTGCAATTTTACATTATTTGTTTGAAAACGAGCAAGTAGAAGATTCAAGATCTTAAAATTATTCCCACATTGAATGACGTTTACATCTCTCATTCTCATCCTTAAAAGTACAATTATTTATGGCTTTTTAATATTATCAACAGCATTTTTGGTCTTCGAAATACCCATACTATACAACATATTTCCCAATAAGCTCCTAAACTGGTTCATATTTTTACTTTTTTAAAACTCATAATTTAATCCATCACATAAATCTTCCCCACACACTGATAAACAAGAAGTTAAACATAAAACTAGTCAATAAATTACACTAAAAATGTAGATGTGAGATCAGATTATTTAATCTGGAGAGTTTTCAACTGAAAGATTTTAAATGACATGTGAACAGCTTATCAAATTTAGCCAGAATTTAGTCAAATTTTTCTGGTAAAAAAAGAGCAGAAAAGTAAAGTAAATCTGCCAAAACTAACAAACCTGTGAAAGCTTTTGTGTTTTATGTAACAGTTGACTCTGATTGACAAACCATTCAATAAATGTGGGAAACTCCTTCAAGTAGAGAATTGCAAACAATGATTACTTTGAGAAATTAACCGTGTTTTCATCTCACACATTGATGCATTACTTCATAGTTTTGATGTTTTTAGTATTTCCAGAATGAAGAAAAAAGCGCTTTGGGAAGGCGTGTCCAAACTTTTGACGTTACCACATATACATCATATTCTTCCAAATCTCTTGTGAACTTCCTTTGATTGTGGCATTGTGTGCTGCTGGGTGGGACGTTTTACTGAGCTCCACACAGCTAAACAATTTTCTTTACACGATCTTTGGAGAGACACAGCTCTGGAGTTATTCAGCTCTCAACGTTCCCACTGAGCCCAGTCATCAGAAAACTTCAGCAGATTTCTGAGTCCATGTTTCAACAAGTTCTGCTGGTGCAGACAGTTCCTCTCTGTTATTTCATTTTTATAAGTTAAATAAAATACATTTAATTTAACTTATAACATGTATAATGTCATCTGTAGCCATGTAAATGTCGTTTTTACTGCAAAAACGCAAAATCTTACCAAGTAATCAGATAAAACAACTTCGTTTAGTTCATTTGTCGAGAAAGTCCAGTTCATTTGGGGAGGTGTGAATGCACAATCAAACTCTGATGTGGATTAAAAAAAAAAAAAAACTAATTCTGGTCTGCCTAAAAACCCACGTCTCGGTTCGGCTGATGTGAACTCTGTTGAGGTTTTAGTGCAAATATGGACGAAAGTGAACCGGAGAACAAAAGTAGGAAGCGGATGACAGTGCAGGGCATTATGGGTAAAAACACCCAAAACAAACAAGTGAATCTAGTGCTTGCAGGAGAAATTCCTTCTGGTCTTCTCCCAAAGACATAAGAGAAATCCTACAACCTCCAGAGTCTGATGCCACTCCATTTTTATTTACATTTCATGAAGGAGAAAGATGCTCTCAGTGTCTTCTTCAGACGTGACAAGATAACCTTTTGGTAAATATATCATAATTAGTTTATTCCTAGCAACAAAAATAAGAACCGCCTTTGAAAACCCATAACTGGATTTTGTCAATTTTGATTATTGGGTGTGATTAAGTCTGTTTTTGAGCAAAACGTTGCTGGAGATTTGTGGCCCTGTTTACTATTACGCTGAAATGAAAGCAAATAAACAACAAAAAAACATGGCTAGTAAAATAAAAACCTAAAATTGTTTTATTTAAGATATAAAATTTGTAGTTGAAAATCTCATACAAAAGAAACAAAATGTCTCCGTCTGCATCAACTTCATTTAAACATTTCCTGTACTGCTTCCAGGGGCCGCACAAAATTACTCCGAGGGTTGCAAATGTCCCACGGTCCGCACTTTGGTCACCTCTGGTCTATTGAATATAGAATTGTGCATTACATTATACAGAGCATGTAGATAAATTACTACTGTATTATTCAAGACCTTAACATTTTCCTGTAGAACAATATTTAAAAGCAACAGACGAGGCGTTTAGGCCTTTGAAGGCAACATGACCAACAACGACAAAACCAGAACACTTCGGATATGACAAGAAAGTCCAGGAGATGAAATTACCCATTAAAAAAAAAAAAAAAACAGCTGAACAGATGTTAAGCGAAAACCTTTTTGCACAGAGCCACAGGAGACGCAAAAACGGTTAAAGATACTTACAGTCAAACTGGAAATTACAGTTTGTATAATTCTATTGCTTTCTAAGTTCTTTCAAATTCAGCCAGCTGCTTCAAGCCAACGCCAAAGCAATCATCTAACTTAGTATTTCATAGTGACGAAACTAACCACAGAATGCTCTTAGCAGAAACTGTTATTTCACCCTTCACCTTGCCATATGTACATTTTAAGGCCAATTATTTTAAAGTCACATTAAAAAACTCATTAGGATTCAGCTGAACTCTATCTAGTCATGTGTGATTTGGATGAAGTACGACATCGCTCATATAAGTATCCAAACTTTAGCGACTTGTCTGAGCCCCATGCCAAAAAAAACAGTTTGGAAAGTACAAGAGAGGAGGAATGTCTTGTGAAACCTCAAAGATTGTGGCTCTGCACTCGCAGCCTTGTATCTGCTGCCAGAAGGAAAGCTGCTCAGTTTCGGCCTTGGACTTTTTTCCTTGCAACTTAACGGAAAGGTGGCTGTTTCTCAAAAAAAAAAAAACCTTGAGATCTTCATTTCAACAACTGGAATATTATTCTAAACATTAATAGCTTTATATTGTGCATCCTGTCAAAATAATGTGTGCATAGGGGGGCAAAATGTTGAAGTAGCACTAATAAAACTAAAAAGTAGCCGTCCAAGAAATTACTCAAGTAAGAGTAAAAATGTAAGTATAGTAACTGATCAAATTATCATTTAATATCTAAAAATTAGGTTGACCAAAATATAAAGTGAAGTGGAAATGTTGGTCTTTTAAAGATGAAAAAGGCAATAATTCATATAAGTAACAAAAAAGTAACAACTAGGTAAAAGAAAATATAAAACTTATGAAACTTTAAACTGTAGGTGTGTGTGTCTGATGAATTTTTGATGAAAACGTGTTTGTTTTTCATTCATTCAGTGTGTAGAAAATCCTGAAATGGTACTCAAGTAAAAGTAAAAATACTTCATAATAAAATTACACAAGTAAAAGTAAAAAGTACAGCGTAAGAAAAAATACTTCTAGAAGTAATTTCTTTCAAAAATGTTACTCAAGTAAATGTAATTGAGTAGCTAGTTACCACCTAACCCTGGTGGTGTGTAACATCACCAGAATCAGGATATACTCATTTTTATTTGAAATTATGAACAAGTACAACAAAATGGTGCACATGTATAAAACTGTAAAAGTCCACAGAAGGACATATGGAGCCATGAATTAAAACAAACTATAGAACATGGGCAGAACATTTGTGTGTGTTGCTGCACAGCAATGAAAAAAAAATCTGCACACTTTCAAACATGCTGCAGGAAATCTGATCACTGTGTTTTGTCCCCTGCGTTGCACACAGTGTTCAGGGTTCAGCATCTTTGCACAATGGCGCGTTTGACAGCGTCTCTGTCAAGTGCAAAAAAGTCGATGACAACTTTACACACAGTCCGGCACGTACTGCCGGACTCAGACAATAGCAAATTCAACATGACAAAAGAAAGAGCCGCTTATTCAAGACATTCCAACCAGATGGAATTCGACTTTCAACATGATAAAAAGCATCTGCAGAAACGAACCACACATTAAGTTCGCCATCAATAACAGCTGAAATGGACAAACTATAGACTGGGAATGAAACCAGAAGTTTGCAGGTAAACCTTACAGAACATATTTTGTCATTTTGTCCTATTTTTTCTAAAGATGTAAAAGAGAGAGTCTGTCAGTATGTGTGCAAAATATGGCGCTTTTATCCTCCTAGTAGTTTATTATCCTTATCGAATTTGACACAAATGACTGTGATTAAACATAAAAGTCTCTAATAAATGAAGAAATGCATCATATTACTCTGTTGAGCATAGTGCATAGGGAAGAACCGGGCCAGATCAAGGTGGAATTGGGACCTTAAGTAGAATTTCCTATTAACACCATCACTCCCAGTAACTGTTTCGATTCAGAGTTGGTGTAATCTGCACTGTAAAAAAAAAAGAAAAGGTAAAATACCGGCAGCTGTGGTTGCCAGAATTTTACCATATTTTATAATATGGTAAAAAAAAAAAATTCACCTAATTTTTAAAAGGTAATTCAAACTCTAATTTGAGCGTTCATGGGAGATCCCTGATGGTTAAAGCAGCGAATTAGTTTGCTTATGCCTTGGGCTGGCTCTGGTAAAGTACGAGCAAAACACAGACGATTAAATTAAGAGATAGCGACATTCTTAAACTACTCTGGCTATTTCAACTTCCTCTGCTGATTGAATCTGCTCTAACAGTTCATATAACAAAGGAGCCATTCGCTTAAACTGCTACCGCCAGTTCATTCAATTACCACTTAGGAAATGACTAGCACAGCTGAGCTAAAACAATAAGCCATTACGCACCACTAGGGTCCCTTCATTATCAGCATCTATGTGGAAATGAACAATCCAGCTGAGAGGATTTACCTCATCTTAAGGCAGCGCTGTCAGTGCTGAGAGGTGAGATGTTTACACACAGAAGTAAGAACACAAGGAGGTGGAGCATGATGGGAAACTGGGCAGTAACATGTGTTTTCCAGGCATACAGTGCTATTTTATAGCACAATCAACTATGTTACCTTCACTTGTTATAAAATGCTTTGTCTTTTAAATATGACTCAAAAGAAATTTGACTTTTTAATTTAGGGCCTTGAAATTGGGCCTCTGTGTGGCATACCACACTAAATTGATAATACCTATGTCTCCAGCTTTCATTTTGTCAACTAAAATGTTTCACCGCGGCAGCACGGCTACAGATGGCACGCACAAAATTTCCAGTTGTAAACAATAACATGCACCATATCTATGGAGTTCTGCTGTGCTCTAAACCTTCAGCGAGGACAGTAAACTGTTCTATTAGTGAGTGTCTAATGTTTTAAAGTGAGTAATTTTGAGTTATTATAAAATAAATATTTCATAAGCTAGCTTAGCTTAGCTTGCAAGATGCTGAAAAGCTTTGTCATGGTAACAGGACAATAGCAAACCTGTCAACGGTGAAAAGTAGAACACGTCGTAAACCCCTTCTTTCAGTTTGACTGGTGTTCACATTAACTGATTAAATGTTATTCATGTTTTGTAGCAACTTTGTCATTCAATGTAAAATCAATAGCACAAAAGGGAAGAATGTTGTTAACTTACAGTTTTGCTGAGGTAACCGGTGGAGATATTTCTGCATTGTTTGTCCTCGGAGGGGCAGCATCCTCCACACCTATATACAGACACACACGGTGGCTTATAGAAGACGTTGGTGGGAGCCCCGAACTCCCTGCCCACATCAACACACACTTCTCTGGGCATGCATTGAGTTTTCCTCCACTCCAACTCTATACCTGCACACAAAAAAGTCAACTGTTTGCAACATTTCTTTTCTTATCTTTTATTTTTTTTTGCTGCACAAAGTATTGATCCCAATCGTCATGTGTTCAGTATAACAAAGACTTGGATGCACGCTTGGTAAGATATTACATTTAAAATGTCACAGAGTCACACTCTATATTAATATTGCCCTTAATGCTCAACATAATGTATGTTTTAGAGGCTGGGATACTATTATGCTTCCTTGAACAGGTTAGAATAGATCTATGGACTTTACAAAACATGTTCATTACATTGTTTGCACAAAATTATTTTAAGATTTTAGTCTGCCCAGTTTTGTTGTTCTGCCTTAGGGTGTCTTGTCACTTTAAATTCAAATAAGCTGCTGCTGCTTGCCAGGCCCCTCAACTCAACATTTACACTCGCATGTGAAAATGGCTGCAAACAGACGTGCAATTATATAACCATACATCTTTGAAAAGCAGAAGTAAAGTCTCCTGCACAACCAACAGGAATACAGTAAGTTGTTTCAGGATGGTAAGTCAACAACAGAACACTTTTCCAGCAGCCATTGTACAGTGGTATAACCAGCTGACCAAACATGCTGGAGATACACTTGGGTTGCTAGGTAACAGCCCCGTGCCCATCGATTGTGACTTAACAATCGGAAAGTTTTTGAAACGGCTCATTTTCCAGATACCAAAAAAGACATTAACTTATTGCCAAAAAATGGCGGGGTGCTTTTAGAAGCAGCAGAGACCTGAATTGAAGTACAAAATTGTGCAAAATGCTAATTTTGCATAATAGGTCCCCTTTAAACTCCTTGTACAGACACACACAGTGTGTCTGTACAATAATACAAATTATTGTTCCATTGTGTCATGGAAATAATGAAAAAGAATCATCAAAATGTTGATAAATAGTAATCTATCAGATTCATAATTATGATCTGAAATTTTAGGAATGCTGTTGTAATTACTTATGTTCTGATATAATTGCAGCCCTGGTTCTGAAAGCAGTCATGCAGATCCAGTTAAATGTGCAACTCCTGGTTCTAATTTGAACATTTCAAGTTTAAACTAAAAGACAAGCTGAGAGACATTAGGAAATTCTGACAAACATCAGTATTTTGTCTAGACCTGGATACTAACTGTGACCTAATACACTCTTAAACACGTTATTTACACATGGATGGGTTTTTTAGAAAATATATAACTAAAGATAATGCTTACATAACACTTAATTAACAATTTGTTTTCTGTGCTTATGAGTTTAAATACTCTAACAGAATTGTAGTGTTTGTGCCATTTTTCTGAGAATATAAACAACAGAAAACCATTTTGGTAACTCATTGTTAGTTTTTGGCTGAATCCATTTATTATGAAACAATTTTTGCACTTTTTAAATCATAATGACAATAGAAACTACTGACCCAACAGACCACTGACAGCTTCAAGTCTTTTGTGGTAGTTGTGGGTGAGAAATTTTATTTTCAACCCATAAAGCTGCCAATTCTTTCTGGCCAAAAGTCTCCAGTTCCTGTAAAGTCTTGGGATTTCCTGGATGAATTGCATGTTTGAGATCTCTCCAAAGTGGCTAAATGATCAACACGGCCCCCCCATTCAGTAACTTTAGTTTTCTTTTTTTCTTTTCTATAATCTATGACAGGTCGACTTTCGTTTTGGATCAGAGCCACATGCAGGACTTCTGAGCTACTTCTGAGCTGATGAGTATTTTCTCATAACCTTCTGGATAAATCTTCCCATCAATTTTAACCAAATGCCTTGCTTCTTTGTAGCTCACAAGAACACTCCTGGTGTAACGTAGCGTTGATAGTCGTGGCCATAAAGTTAACTTTGTTTCAGGGTTTTTTGGCTCTTTGGGCCAAGTAATGACTTTCGTATGGCTACTCGACCATGCAGCACATTTTTTCTTTATTCTGCATGTCGAAACAGTTCCACTACCAGTATGTTGGCTGAAGCCATTTGTAGGTTTTCCTTTGTATGCTGAACAATTTTCCAGACATTTGTTGCTTTGTTCAAACATTTTACACTTCCTAATGAGGATTTAAACACAGTTAGCCATTGTACAGTCCTGTTTATAAAGCTCGCCACCTTCTCCCAGAAATCCTTTGAAAATGATTACGCTTTTCCTGTGATTTTAAACCCAGCAAGGTCAAAAATCACAGGATGACTGGGTGAAACACACAGGAGCCAGACACTCCCTGACATTTTAAACACACACACACTAATTTCAGCAAACAGCTCAAAGTTACCTTTAGGAACATTTTGCATGCTTGTTTTTTTGTCATCAGGCCTAAACTTCCAGCTTATGTAAACTTTTGATGAGGTGCATTTGAGTAGATTCTGATCTTCATCATTATTTAAAAGGAGCAAACATAATAGTATAATATTTAATGGCTTCATCCAAAGATTAGTCATGAGAAACAGAGCCATTTTCATATTATATTCTCTGAAAAAGGGCAAATTTAGAGGCGGTTTCTAAGGAAGGTAGCGTGTACTCTTTCCCAAGTCTAATTTTCTTCTGTTTCTGTTATTTCTAAGTCAAATTGTCAAGAAAAAGTTGCTTGATAAAATGGACTGTTTAAAAGTAAACATCTGAAACAAATCTGAGACGCTCCATATAAACACCTACAGCTGACCACCAGCCAATGGCAAATATCTACTTACAGGCATTGTTCCCAGATGGGAAACTTTAGTCCGATAGCAAATGTTCTTAAAAACAACATAGCACTGTGCGTGACAAAAATCCTCATTATGTAAAACTCCCGTTGGAAAAAAGGCTTTTTTTACATGTAGGTGTAAAAGGGGAAACAAGAAGACGCTTACTTTTAAGGACATCCAAGTTGAGGTAGGCAGCAGCATATGTTGGCTCCTGGGCTTCAGAAAGGGGCCGCAGCCGGTGAGTCTGTGGCCGCTGAGTGAATTTGGAAGCTGAGGATGCAGCGGCAGAAAGTTTGGATCTGCACTTCAGAGCAGCCCAATATGAAGGATAGATCAGACTCATCAGTTCATCTACACTGGAGGCTGAACGCAGCTTCTGCTCCATGTCCGGCTTCGGTAATGTGTCCTGTAATTAACAAGAAACACCTTCACTCAGAGAGGGACTCCAACGTCAAAATATACATGGCTCCGATGATTACTTCTGACAAATCTGTGAACAGTTTTACAAAGTCACAGATTGTAGTGGCTCTGTGAAAAATTATCTATACCCTGAACGCTGAACGTTTTTTTTTTACGTATTTGTTAAAACTGTCAGCATGTTGTGACAGTTTGTTCAGACAGATAATCTGTGAAAATCAATGTCTTGCACCTCGTCCTAAAGTTATTATATCCGCCTGAGAAATGCACCACTAACAACCAAAAACAACCAATCAGAGCCAGAAGGCGGGGCTTAGCGCTGTCAATCAAAGCGGCTAAATGTGCTAATGGTGTATAAACAAATTATTGTTACCCTTCTTTGAGAATTGTTTTGATTTCATGACGCATAAACGGTTTCAGATCAAGCCACAGCATTTCTGTCAGAATTAAGGTTAAACTTTGACTAGGCTGCTCCAAAACTTTTATTCAGTTTTTTGGGGGGCATTCAAAGGTGGAGTTGGCCCTCAAACTTCATTTAGCAAGCTGGTGGCCAGACATTCTCAGATAGGAAACTTAATTAATGGTTCCATCAGGTGTTAAGTGTCAGACAGAATTGTCAAATATGTTTTACTGTCAGTATAATGTTGTTTTTTTTTATATTAGCTTAGTTTTATCACAGATGTAACAGGACCCAGGGCTTCAAAAATGTTTACACATCAGTCCACAGAATATTTCTGCAAAAGTCTTCAATTGTAGAGATAATCCAGATGTTTATTTTGGTAAATGTTGGATGAACAGCTTTTAATTCAGCAGTTGTTCTAGACTTGAAACTCTCTCATTGATGCTATTTTTTCCAAGTTTCTTTCTTGTTGCTGAATCATGAAAATCATGAACATTATTCATGTCATTACCTGATACAAATGGGTCTTGTAGTACATTAGAAGTTGTTCTGGGTTCTTGTGTGTTCTCTGGGATAAGTCACCTATGTGCACTTGGAGTTATTTTGGAAGGAAAACCACTGTTCCAGGTTTTCTCCATTAGTGAAGGATGGCTCTCATTGTGATTCACTGGAGCTTCACATCCCTACAAGTGTTTTTATAACACTTTCTGCACTGATAGACAGCAGAGTCTTTGGTTCTAACCTGTTCTTTAATGTCTTTACATCAGGACATGTGTTGAATTTTAATGGAGCAGCACCAGTTGGCACCAATCCCATCTTCCCTAAGAAAAGCAATGCCACAAAACTGTAAGTTCTGGAGTAATGGCCCCTCCTGTGGGGTAGGTAGCTGGGTTCGGTGCAGCACGTCTCTATGCGTCTTCAGCTTGGAGACTGCTACTTTTCTGCTTCACTGCGACCTCCCTCTGGGTTGAACACATGGCCATCCTGTGGGGGGTCTCTGGTGAAGCCAGATGCAGTCTTGATTTAATAAAATCAGTCACAAAACTAGCACATCATCTCCACATGTGACTAGCTTCTCCATATGGTCTGCCTGAAATGCTACGACATGCCAGGTGGTGCGACAAACAAACAACTGTTTGATTAATGTAATTAGGGCTGAAACGATTAATCTGTGCTGATGATTAATTGTGATTAATCGACTATTAAAATAATCGTCAACTAATTTAGTAATTGATTAATTGTTAAATGGAGCATACAGACTCAGAAATGGAAATTTACTGAAAGAACAACAGTCAGAGCAGTAATTAAACCAAAATGGTACAAAAAATACATATTTTCCGTTTAAGATAAAAGTAGACCTTTGTAAATATGTTGCATGAAAAACTGTATAAAAATGTCTTGTTAAGCCTTTTGCTATACAATTATTAATCAGTTAATCTAAAAAATAGTCACCAGATCAGCTCTATACTGTATTGATGTTAAGTCAAGTAGAAAGAGATGATTTTAACATATTGACATAAGAAGTATTTTTTTAGCTGCAGATGATCAAGAATTCACTAAAAGAACTGCTATGTTATTGCATTTTAGGTAGATTATGTAGAATTAAAACATTTATTTTATATATAAAATAATCAAAACCTCTTTATGCCATGAGTTAGTCATTATGAAAATGTTTAAGTATTAGTCAAACCTATAAGTCAAACCTATAACTGCATAATGTGGCAACAAAATGAAAAATGGAGGTATTTCTTGGTATTTCTTTGTGCAGTCACATTATTTTTGCTCTAATAAAGTTCTAGCTATTTTTCCATGTTTATGTTTAACACTTTAAACACCTTACAGAGAGTGAATAGGCCTAAAACAAACCTTAAGCTTTATTACAGGCCTTAGCAATTAAAATATAATGAAAACTATAATAATGTCCATCAAAAACTGAGAGAGAACCCATTGTTGTTGTTTTTTTTTCTCAGTGCTTGCAATGAAGGATCTTTATCTGGTGATTCTGCTGCTAGTCGGACATGATGTTACATTAAAAACTCTTGATTTATTTCTAATTAATAGGTTTAGTCAGGAATCAAAGCAGAACTTCAGGCAACTGCAGTTTAACAAATTCATGACTAGTCTGCGTGACTGTTATCTCATTTCCTGACTTTTATTGCAGTTACTCGTATGCTATTGTACTATTAATGATAATGATCAATTTAACATTCACACAAACAGAAACAATACTTTTGCTGCAACCAAGGCCATATCAAACACAAGCATACACACACATGCCTTTGTATTAAAGGTGTTTCAAACAGACACTCAAGCAAACACTCAATTTCCCACTTGTAATGTTTCCTTTTGGAAGAATGTGTTTATTTACGAGTCTCCACATATTTACACACACACACCGACTGTCCTTCAGCATGGGAAAAAGCCGTCTCTCTGGATTTGTGAACCAAACAATTGAGAGCCTTTAAATGAGACTGTCACCTGACAGATTCTGCTTCCTTCCCTGAAACGCCAACAGGCAGCAGAGACTCAATTGCATTATGTCACAGCACTCACTATATTCATCTTTCCTCGTTTCCTAGATTTTTATAGAGCTAAGGGTTTTAAAATAGTTTTGAAATAAAGGAACCGCTAAGATAGCTAAACAAGATGAAGCGCATTTTGATTGTTGCTAAAATAAATAAATCTATGAGTGTTTTTAACTTATTTTATTAAGTTTTCCTATTTTAATCTGCTCACTAAGGGTGAAAAGAATTTGAACTGAATGTTACCAAGAGAAAACACATAATAAAAAGTAGAACTGCATATTTTCTAAGTGTACTACCATATTACCAAACATACTCACTCATGTTTACTCATACTTACTCATATGCAATACACCACTTGTTTGGTTACTATGACTCTGAAAAGGAGTATGAAGAAGGTTAATTTATTTAATCATACACCTTTTCCATTCTGTAGTTCATTACATGAATAATCTTACCATTACCCATTTCCCTTCTGAATCACAAATAGTTCCTAAGCCAGATGTAAATAATAAAAACACAGCTACCTATACATACATACGTACATACATACGTACCTACGTATTTTAACAATATTATAAATAAAAAAAATATTTGTTCTTTGAATGTATTTTGCTTTGTCAACAAGTTGTTTCTCCAGTTATTGTTCTGCTGTTCTTGACGGTTGGTGGTTACCATAGCAACCAGTAACTTACAGCTAGTCCTCCTTTTTCTGTTGCTGTCTTTAACTGTGGTGCGCATTAGAATCAGCTCTGTGTTTTCTTTACAAGTATTATGTTTTAACATATGTTTTAGACAAACTGAATAATATACAGCGTTTCATGAATAATTTTGCTATGTTTTAATGTTGTCCATTTTAGCTATGTTTAATTTTACAAATGTTAACTCCTGCTAACTGCTCATTGGGAGCTATTGTTTTATAGTTTGTATTTACAGTTACGTTATGTATTTCATAAAATGTGCGCATAACCGAGAGCAAGGGAAACTTCATACCTCTTCGTAGGCAGCCTAGCGCCGACGAGAGTGGTGCGTTACTGACGTCATAACAGACGTCAGTGCTCTTAAAGTGACAGTACAAGTATTAGTGTTTAACAAAATACATTATAGAAAACTTAAAATATGACAAAAATTAGGATTCTTCAGTGTTAATCAGGATTTGGTGAATTTCAAACATTATAATAAAAAATAAAAGCAGATTTTCTGAGGTTGTTACACAAGCAAAAGGGGGAAATATGCAAATAGCAGAAAAAACAAAAGCAAAAAAAACTGCATTTATAAGTTCAATTGACGATCTGAAATATGCCAGTTTGACAGAAAAGGCAAAGACAGAAGAAATCTGAGATGGAGTTGCTGCTGAAACAATAGCTTTTTCTAGAACATCCAATATGAAAGATGTTATTAAATAAACTTTTTAAATCCTAAAAACAAAGCTAAAGCATAGAAATCATTGTCTTATATCTGCTAAAAAGTTCAGGGTCTAATTGTCTGGGAAAAGAGTAAAGATACAATTTCAAAGGTAAGGAGCGAGGTTTTAAATCATATCTTCTGTTTGTTGTATCTGATTACATTACATTGACATTTTTTACTGAAAGTACAGAGAAATATGAGGCGCAAGGTCAAACTGATGCAGACAAAAGTCAAATGTTTTTCTGAAACGCCTGAACGTTTCATCATTTGTTTATAGAAAGCCTTCTGAAGTGGTGTCACAAATCCTGAAGGTGTTTATGGATCACAGGAACATAACTCTGTACACACACAAAAATTAAATGAAAAAAGAAATCACCCAGCAGGCTCCTTCTCTGCAGGATTGACAGCTAACACAAACAGCCAAGTAGCTGGATTTTCCAAAAACGAGGCAGAGCCAACAAAACACTGATGGGGAGCTGAACCCTAAAGAACAGATGGTAAAACACTCAGACACGCAGCCGATGTGGAAAAGCCCTGTCAGATACGCAAACACAAAGAACATCAAAGAAATACGCTTCTTAAGCCACTATATAAAAAATGTTTTATGTGCTGCTCACAGCTGACAGTTATTTTATAAGACAGTTTGAGCACGAACATAGTTTGTACCTCAGATGATGTGGTTACTGGCATTTCAGCCCAGCTAATAAAGTAATATAATATAATATAATATAATATAATATAATATAATATAATATAATATAATATAATATAATATGATATAGAAAATACAGTTAAAAATGAACATAGTTTGAACCTCAGATGATGTAGTTACTAGCATCTTAGCCAAACTAATTAACTTATACAATATAATTTAATACAATATAATGTAATATGAGACAGTTAAAAATGAACATAGTTTGAACCTCAGATGATGTGGTTACTGGCATTTCAGCCAAACTAATTAACTTATATAATGTAATTTAATACAATATAATATAATATAATTAGATTATTCTATAATATACTATTACATTCAATGAAAAAAATAGCATAATTATTTTATAATACTATTATATTATAACTATACTGTATTATAATATAAAATAAATATTAGTATTGGACATAATTTTATTACAATAAGCTAATAGTCACATAATAAGAGATTATGTTAATATAATATGTATTATTATATAATACAAAATATATTTAATAACTTTTTTATAATAAGCTAATAAAGTTATGTAATATAGATTACATAATATTATATATACTGTAATTATATAACTTTATTGGTTTTGTTGAAATGACCGCAAACTATGTTCATGCTTAACTGTTTTTCCTATATTATATTATATTATATTATATTATATTATCCATTTAAATTATCCAATGTAATGGATAGCTTTACATTAGATAGATTATAGTTGGTTGAACTATTGCATTTAACACAAAGATAGAAAAAAAAGAAAACATCCTTTTGTTGTCATATTTTTAAAGAAAAAACACATCGCAAGCCATTTGCATAGTTGAAACGTGATCATGCGTTTCAAGTCGAAAATCAAATTGTTCTGAGTAACACAAACTGATCAACAACATAAGGCAGCTTTGAAAAAGAATGTTTTCTGCACCAGATCATCTGTCTTTAACTGAACTCGATTCAGAAACGTGACTGCATAAACTGGAGAAACAAATTAAACAGACTCCAAAGTTATTTCAGGGCAACATAATAATACAAATTCGCCTGCTCAAACACCAATAAGCTTAAATTTTGTAAACAACACTTGGCACTGGAATTGGGAGATTTTAAAATATTCAAAATAAAAACCAAACACAACCGAAAATATAAATAAAATGGATTGTGAAGTCTCTAAAAAAACAAAACAAAAACAACAAAAAAACAAATTTAAACTAAATTTTTGGAATTAATGAGAATATATTAATGGTTTCATAAGGTTTTGCTACACAATACCATTCATGCAGCATTTACAGTTGATACGACTTAAAAATGGTGTCAAAACAACATTATCATTTATCACAATAATTTATCGTCCAGCAAAATTTGTTTTAACGACAATTCATGGCACTCCACACCAAAGTATCAGGAAGATAACAAATCCCTTCAACAAACAGTTAAAAATGTGTCTTACCATTGCTGTTTTTCCAGTGAAAACATGTTTTTAGTCTATAAAACAAACAATGTTTCAGACTTAATGCATTTAGGGGATATTAAACAGGCATTAGGACAGAGAAATAAGCAATTAACAGCAGTCTGCACCCCTAACAGGGAAATATGTTGCTAATCTCATATTGATTTGTATATATTTTTAAAATTGGTTTTAATGAGTCCAATGAGAATTCACTCACTCAAATTGATCGATCTGTTGCTGTGGTTAAGGGATGCTTATGCATAAATACCTAAATATGTTGTTGTTGAGGTGAAAATCTCAATGAGGCTCAGGAGAAACACTGTGGTTGGATAAAAGCACTTCATTTTCAAGCAAAACACACTTTCAGTTGAGAGATTTCTGTCGCTAAAAACTGTTGTATTAGGTTGTAACAACATTAGATATTTACACATAAAATATGTACTCTTGTACAAGATAAACTTCAATAGATAGTTTGGATGTAGAATCACCTATTTTCCTTGAAATTTAACAGATATGGAAACTCTCGCGTGAATAATCTGGTAAAGGAGTGCAGTTATTTGCATGTGAAGTCGCTAACCGCTGCATTTTTCTTCACCAAACAACCGGCTCAAACTCTTTGGTGTGTTTTCTTTCTCCGTCTCTGTCAGTGTTAGAGTTTAAAATCCATCACGGATGTATTTGTTTTACAGTCGCTGCTGGATAACTTCTTTATGAGCATGGCTGGGGTGTTTAAACGTCTCTCAGTAGTAAACAAGTTGTGACTTACAAGGGCAGACCATGAGACTGATGCAAATAAGGAGAGAGGAGATAAATCTTTTTTGTTACATTTTCATGAATTCAAACCCAGAGGTTGGATTCTGGCTTTTTGTGACATTTCATCACCATCTCTTTGGCATGTCACAATATTTGTCTTACAGCTGATCTCTTTTTTGTAACTGCAATAACCCCTAATGAGTGGCTTTAATGAAACTGTTGTATAAGTTTAAGGAGAAGGATGTGTTACGTCACATCTGCCCTTGTTCCCTGGTTTCAACAAAGGATCCCTGGTGGTCAATTTCCTTCTGCTACTCTAAATCCCCAACATTTTCCCACACTGTCAGAGCTCTTCTTAACTCTGATGGCTCTTAATTCATGTCGATTCTGCTTTCTTTCAAAACTCACTCAGTCCCTCTTTAAATCATCTCTTCCTCCTCTTCATGATGATTGAGAAGTCTCACCGACCTATGCCACTTTTCAACTTTGCTCCTCCCCACTAAGGAATGCAGAACATCAAATCTGAACACACAACATGGAAAATCATGGAAATATTGGTATTTTTATCAATCTGACAGTTTTATTATTAGAGTTGCTATTTACCAAACCTTAGTGACAGTGACAACAGACAGTAGAAGTAGGGCTGAACAATGAATCAATAACAATATATATCCCAATAAACACATGATCAATATCAATAGATTATACATCTGATAGTGTTTAATATTCACTGAACCACCTAGCAAAGACTCCAGCTGCTCAACCTCTCAAAATGAGCTAAGCTAGGTAGATAGAATCAACTGACTGCTCACTCCTTGGTTACCTAGCAACTCACTCACTCTTTGGTTACCTAGCAACAACCTGTAGGGTAACTTGCCCAGCAGCAGTTTAAGGTTTTCCCACCATGCCTCACAACTGTAAAAATATTAAACAAAAGCTTGGCGTGAAAATTGTGGATGAAACAGGAAAAGTCACCCCACCAGTTTGGCAGGATTTCAGATATTTAAAGCAAAACATCTAAGCAATAATTATCAATATTGACTGAAATGCTTATATTGTGATACGTTTTTCAGCCATATCTTCCGGCCCTCAGTGGAAGCGGACCAGTTGAAGCAAAATATCAACATTGCTATCTGAGTATATTTCTGCAACGAACTGCTGACCAGTCACACAACACACAGCTCTAGTGAAATATCACAACCAGGGTCTGGAGTCAAGTTCGATAGGCAAATGGTTCTTTGCAAACAAAATAATGCAATCTTTGTCGCATGTCTATGCATCACTGGGAGCCAATTTTTGCACTTTGGATGAAGTATGCAGGAGCCTTGAAGCTACAGTTTACACTATCTGTGTTTCCATTGACCAAGGAATTGCGCAAATTGAAATGGCAAAAATAAATCCAATTAATGCAACTATAAAATATGCAAAATCTGAAGGTATTTAGAAGAAAAATGCATCTAAGCCTCTCAGCTTTGAAAATCTCACTTCACTATGCACACTGAGAGCACAATGATCGGCTTTCTCCCAGTTTCTCTCATTCACAGCTTCTCCACACCTCCCATTCAGACACACAGAGCCCAGAACCCAGTGAGGTCTACGGGTCAGTCTTTGGAGGGTCCAGCACCATTGGTTAACCTTCACATGTCAAAACATGAATGAATGAGCTCTCGCATACTTTGAGTTCAAAGAGCATTAAAAGTCAGAAAGGTCTGCGGTAATCCTGAGAGGTCAGAATGAGTTCCTGAGGACTGGAGCTTTAGTTTTTAGCTATTTAGTCTATATTTGCTCCAGATGCCATTTTTTCCAAACAGGATTATTTCACAATGATTACACCAACCGATTTCAGATGCAGACAGATGGAATAAAGTTACAAAATGCAGAGGAAAGAATCCAGGGTATAAGTAAAAGACAGAGACCAAGAGGGAAATGCAAACAGAATCAAGATATTACACAGAAGCTTTTATATAGAACCTGGTGAAGAAAATGACATCATGACTAAAGTCAGTGGTTGATTGATGCAATCTACCACAAGTTGGAGTCATTATGCTTTATATGGGTAAATGTATATTCATTACATATACATTAAGCGTAATGTCGCCTTCCTACACAGTTTGGATTGATTCTCATCTCCTTTCAGGAAATGTTAACTTTATACCATTCACTTGGATTCCTCCAGTAGAATTTCTACCGGGCCAATCGGTGAACAGAAAAAGTTGTGAATGATGACAATAATTTTCTGGGTTGTTTTAAAACTCGAGTCTGCCTGTAGTTTTAGCAATGGCAGCGAAGGAAGAGGAAGTGAATTTCTTTCTAGCACGAACAGGCACATTACATACATCAGGGCCAAATTTTAGCGATACAAAGCGAAAAACAAGGGGCTGGTTTTTACCAGGCTACCTGTAATGTAATTAGTTTGCAGTGACTATAGATGCATTTGATGCTTAACTGATCTTAAGAGTTTTGTTTCTGTAATCAAAATATTCACTTGAAGTCTGCTCAGTTGATTCTGACGTCCATATCAGATTCCTTTTGGGTCGTAATTACAATGCCAACGCAGCTGAACTGGTTCCCAAACATTTTTCAGGTTAAGATTCTTCATGTCCATTTTAAAATATTGCTGCTGCTGGTAACTCCAAAAATGTAACTTACAAAACTAGTTTAAACTGTTTTGTCACAATTGCATGCTCTGCTTTGAAGCTTTTCACTTGAAGTGTAACAATAAAACCCCAGACAGATGTGAAGGGAGATCAATAGAATTGATTTTCATAAATAAAAATGACTCTAAGTGGAGATGACAGGTTTTTGTCCCACAGCATAATTCCCTTTTCTGATATACAACAGAAAAGGGAATTATGAACTACAACAGGCAGGCTTTAATTATCAAAGAAACTAAATAAATTATGAGGACACCAGAAAAAAGGCAAGAATAATGAGCGGCACTATGTTTAAACTGTTTTATGCTTTTGTATCCATAGCAATCATAAATAGAGCAACTTCAATGTCTGACAAGAGGCAGGAGAAAGCCTGAAACAAACCCCTCATCCTGTCAGAAGATTGTTTTTCAATTGCACCAAAAATGAGATCGCCTGTTGATTCTGCTTCTTATCTGAACCACAAACTCAACTCTTTCAGGTTGTTGGGGTTCTGTTTGCTTAATCACCTTGGAGCTTAAAGAAACAGTGAGAAATGGCACCAGATGCTACATCTAAGCTATTTTTTAAAGATTTTTTAGACGTGTGAAGACACAGATTCTTGAATCCATGAAATACTTCCTAATATATGTATGAAAGGAAAAGTAGACTATAGAAATGAGTCAAAAGCAGCACTGTCTGTATAAAAGAAGGTGCAATGGACTCCGGAGCATATTCCTGCACTCTTGGCTGTAAATCTGGAAAGAAAATATGATCAAATGGTTGAGGTCTGGAAGCATTTTGGATATTAGAAGAAAAAGAAAAAACAACAACATGGAGTTAGTGTGATGCTGAGTACAGCAGCACCTTGGTCTTAAAGTCTGTCAGGGTTTACAGGACCAGCTCATAGTGAGTGTACAAACAGTCACTGGCCCAACATGTCATCTTTTCTACAGAGTCCTGTTAATGACCAAATTACTTGATTTAGATATGCTGAAGAAGAGAAGCATTTGAAGTTTGCACAAAAACGGTTTGACAAATAAATGTAACACGAAAGACTAACTAGACCTAAGAAACATAATTAACTAGCATCACTAGGAAGGACTGAACTAAAGTAAAACAGAAACAAGACTGATCTAATAAAAAGGAACTAGAACAATCACAAGATTCTAGCAAAATCTGAGTTTAAATTCAAGAAGCAGTCCAGTTTCTTGTTTTGCTGTGTTTCTGCTCTGAATTCACAAAGCAGATGGCAACAGATGCACACAGAAGCACTGAATCAAACCACGCTTTGTCAAAAATCAGTGATTCACACCATATCCACATGGAGGGGGTTGTATTTTTCTGTTTTTCATTCATGAATATAAAATTAATCGGATCACTGGCAACATATTAACTTTCTACATTAGACACGTGAGCTATATAAAAACAACACAGCATATTTTTTCGTTTTAAATATCTGAACTACTGCCAAATTGGTAATGGTCCCGTTTTATCCAGTTTCCTCTGAAGTATTTGTGCTAATTTTCTTCCTTCATTCCACGTCATTGTTTATTTATTTTTAAACAGTTACAAGGCACTGTGGTGAAACCTGAAACTGCTGCTGCACAAGTTACTCAACACGTTGTTACCAGGTAACCAAGAATGAGTGAGTTGTTGCTAGGTAACCAAAGAGTGAGAAAATTCAATCAGACATATTTTCTGTTGATATTGATCATATGTCTATCGTGGTGTATATTATTATTGATTTATTGCTCAGCTAAAGGAATAATAAAAAAAGAAAGAAAGAAATATGTGCAAAAGCAATTTCCATATATACATGAATGTAGGAAAATTTATGTTAAATGCATCATTAAATGGATCATTTAAACCTGGGTAGCCACCATTAACACGACTGGTGCTCTTTATTCTGAGTTAATCAAACAGACTATTGTAGATTTATTAGAATGATTAAATTCAGAATTGCAAACATTTTGCATCCACAAATAGCTTTGTGTATCTCCCCTTGTATACTCCAATGATGGATCAAACTGTCATTGGGGTAAATTATAACCAGATTTAAAAGATTCTAACAAGCACATTAACGTTAACAGGGTTATCTCTTTAAAGGTACAGAGGTCAAAGAAAAAAGTTAACCAACAAACAGAACCGCCACTCTCAGAAGTCAGCATGTTTTATTTTCTAAAATGCTCAACAGAAAATTGACTTTAAATTCATTGTTGAGTTGAAAAGCACTTATGTAAGTCTACAAGCTCCACCTTCTTGTTGCAGCTTTGAAATTCCACAGATTACTCCATTTGACAAGAAAAGTACAGATTTAAGTAATAGCATAAAAATAGACTGTGTTTGACATTATGGGATAATTTCCTGCCTTTCTGGCAACTACAATCTTGAAATGTGCAACACATCAGCAAATACCAAAGATAAAGTGTTCTGATAAAGTGTTCTGATAAATATGCCAAAGTGAGGAAGTGAACTGCATAATATTTGAAATTATTTGTAGCTATCACCTTTCACAGTAAGTCTTAATAGTGTATAACTGATTTTTCAAAGCCAATATCTGAGGCAGAAAGAGGTAATTGGTCAGAGAAAAGCAGTACCAAAAGCTGAAAAATACAGTAGTTCAAAGTGGAGAGATAAGAACAGCGCTAAAATATTTGGCAAAGTCACAACATTTGCACAAGAGGCAAATCTGAGGCCAAATCAGATCTTTAAAGGTTGGCAGCTAAATCACATTTGTTAAGACATTCTCCCAAAAATAAAGTCAGAAATAAGCAGAAAGCATTCTGAACGATTCATCGAAAATAATAGTCAGACTTAAATGTACATCTGCATCTTCCAGAAATTGATCAGTTGAAGTTTCTGAGTGAAAAGGTTTTGCATAGAATAACTGATTTATTACAAATTCTCAAAGTTTACTTGCTCAGTCCAGACCAAACATTGAATAGCTGTCTGTTAACAGAAATAATAACATTTTAATTTCAATAATAACATTGAAAACCTACAAACTACCTCACAACCTCAATATGCAACAAAAATACAGCCAACACTGTGAATTCATATTCTATTGTGGGTTAAACTCAGTATTTCTTTCATTTAATAGGGGAGTGTAGCAAAAATAAAAATGTTCAGTTTGATGCTAAACATTAGGCAGCTGCTGTATAACCAATAATGACTTTACAGCGCCTAACTTAAAAAAAATCAGAGCAAGTTTCTAAGCATTTGCTAGGCAACATGAGGTCAATGCTTTGAGGGAATGTTCCTCATTTCCTCAAGTTCAGATTCATGTTAAATGTTCTCAAAATGCAAGCAGATGAGGTAAGACTGAAAACAGTAGGACAGCAGATTTAACCCCTTAGTAGAGATCAGAGGAAAGGCATCAACGTGAAGTTACTACAAACCATACTGGAGCCATTTGCATGTTTTCTGAAAAATATTCTGAATTAGCTGCTCTGCTTTACGTTATGTATCGCAGCATCTAGCGCTGTTTTTTTTTTATTTTTTGGTCTAAATACATATCTAACAGGGTTTATTTTAACAGTATTATAGATGTGAAGTTTGTCAAAATTTACCTATTTATTCTTTTAATTTATTTTGTTCGGTCAAGAAGTTGTTTCTCCAGACATTTACTGATGCTGCTCTTGACAGTTGGTGGTTACCATAGCAACCAGTAACTGACAGCTCCTCCCCCTTTTTCTATTGCCGTCTAACTACTGTTGGTGTTTTCTTTACAAGTATTATATGTTTTAGACAAATTTAACCATATACAGTAATTTAGCCACATTTCATATATGTTTTTAACTGTTATCATTGTTAATGCTGTATATTTTAGCTGTTTCATTTCACAACCGTTAACTGCTGCTGCTAACTGCTCATTTGGAGCTGCTGCTCTGTAGTTTGTTTAGGGTAATTTATTGTATTTTATCAACTTTATTTCCTCTTTTGTTAGCATAAATAGTGAACCTGAGTTGTGAAGTCAACTTACTGGATCTGAGACGGACACAGAAGAACATTACGTTCATCCTGTTACATGAAGTACCAGCCATAACACATACACACACACACACACACACACACACACACCACCTGGCAGCTGCTTACATGAGTTTTCCTTCTGACATTAGGGATGATCCGGTGAAATTCCTCAGTAAGGAGAACTTTAAAGGCAGGAAAGAAACTCATCATCCCAATTAGGACTCTACTGTGATCAAATAGAAACACTCATCTTCTCCTTTTGGCTTGCTCTGACTCACACACTCATACCCCACACACACATCCACTTGACCCGTGTGACACCTGTCTCTGTTGGCTCTTTTCACTGACTAATTTGAAAAGACCCCCTCCTAATCCTGCACCACCACCAGCCCACCCACACACACACACACACATCCCAGGATGTTCCCTCCTCACTTGAGCTTTGTCCTTTCCTCCATCATGCAAAGTTTAAATTAATTCACTTTAATCTGTGTCTTTTTTTCAGCATAAAGTTAAACCTTTTGTTTGAGTGGTTGAACTCAGAGGGAGCATTCACACCAGACGTGTTTGGTCCGCTTTAATCCAAGTCCACTTTGTAGAAAGCCCGGTTCACTCGAGGAGATGTGAATCAAACTCTGATGCGGACCAAAAAAATGGGAACTCTGGTCCCCTTACAAACCTCGGTCTCGGTTCAGCTGAAGTGAACTGTGATGGGGTTTGAATGCATATGTGAATGCCAAGCAGACTGGAGACCGCGGATGACAGCGCAGGGCATTCTGGGTAAATACAACCAAAACAAACAGGCAAGTCGAGTGCTAGCGAGAGAAACAGCTCCTGGTTGTCTTGACAAAGTCAAAAGAGAAATCCCACAACCTCTAAGATTTGACCCAACTCCATTTTTGTCGAAGAAGGAAGTTATCTTCTTCAGATATTTTCATGTAGTTTCCTTCAGTAGTTGTTGGTGCAGCGCCACCACAGGCCAGGGGAGGAACAGATTTAACAAAAGGTTTAGTTTGAAAGTGAACCGCAACAGGTAAAAATGGAACAAATGTTGCGATTTTGGTCCCATTTTGGTCCCAATCAAACCAAGTCTACCGGACTACCAGATGAAAACCTAACTTTAAGACTCGTACTTAAGTTGGTTTTAAGTCACAAAAATAAACAATTTCAGACTCAACTTAGACTTGAGACTTGACTTGGACTCTTGGTCTAGGACTTGAGTCATTTATTTGCATGCAGAGTGAAAGGAAGCTCCAGCTGCTGCACATGTTTTACAATGAAAGAATGACCTTATGGGTGGATTATTATGGGATGTCTGTGGCTCATAATCTGTCCATATTAGTTGTAGCTTCATTCAGATTGCTGTCCTACTGAACGCTTTATTAACCAACTTTGGATGGTTTCAGAAACAAAAATAAATGTAACCAACTTCTGAGCGAGCTGCAACATTGCATGGACACTTCCATCTGAACATTTAAAAAATAAAAGCACTTTCTGTTCTTTTCATTCAGAATTTGGAAGCACTTTGAATTACTTTGTAAGCTTTGTCTCATTCAGTGTGTTGTAATTTATACCACAAAATTAAACATAAGAACTTGAAGCAATATTTAGTGCCACATATAATGAAGAACTGGACAATAAACTTGTTACAAAGAAAAAAGAAGCATTTTTTTAATATTAGGCCAAAGGACAAGTAGTACAGGTTTGGAATGCAGGAAAAGACCTGACCTAGATGCTGTGGATTCAACGAGTGTTTATTGATATGTTTATTTCTGATGACTGGAGACCCAAGTTGGATTTGGAAAAACTGACTTGTGAAAATATCTGGTTGAAACTCACTTACAAGACTTCAGATGAACCAGAACAGACTGAACGGATCAGAAGGGCTGTGATAAGAAAAACACAAATTATCCAAGACGTGCAGCTTATCTAACCCTAACCCTTTAAGACAGCTTAAAGACCAAAGCAAAACTCTGTTTTTTCTCCAAAAGAAATTCACATGTGTCTCTGAATGTAAACAAAAAAAATCTTCTGACCCTTTTAGCTGCTTTTTACTGCATTGTTTGACCTTGTAAAGGGATTTTACAGCAGACATAGTGGAAGCTGATGGGGACTGCAGCTCCCCCTTGTGGTGACTAAAGGATACAACCGGCTACATCCTCCATGCGTTTTAGGCCATAATATAAACAAAACAACAAATTTTTAAAATAGAAACTATCTGTCCTGGCTTTTGTTACAATTGGAAAATTGATTGTGATGAGATTTCTCCTGGTTGAAGTTTCCATTTAGATAAAAAAAAAACCTTGCTCTTCCAGCAGCTTGTCTACTGTGAAAAAGTTCTTGATCTCTGTGTTTTTTTCTAACATAACGGTTCTTCCTGTGCTGAGTTTTAGATTACCTGATGACACCTGAAGTAACCACCACCTTGTGCACCAGGCTGCATATTATTTCTTCCCAGAGTTATGCGGTTATCCGGGTTTTAAAAATAAATTGAGCGGTACTGAAATCCATCCTTAGTAGACTCAAGCGGGTAAAATTAGGGAAAGCATGAAACTGATGACATCATCTGCAATTAAGCCACATTTTCCACACTCTTCTCTTTCTTTTCCATCATCATGATATTCACACCACTTTCTTTGGGCTTTAAAGTCCACCCAACCGGTCAAATACATTCCAGGGTTTTGGGAATGTTATAGCCTAACAAAAGATGCATCCAAGCTATGATTTACAATTGCAATAGTTCATACATTTAAACTGATGATTGCAATTCCATATGTTGTGCAGCTCTAGTTATAATCAGTCTGAATTTGACTGTAATTGAAATGAACTGTTGTTAAAAAAACTGGTAAAGAAACTAAAAATGGTCAAAGTTTATTTAAGTTAACAGAGGATTGATTCATATACTTCAATATAGCTAAATTATATGGTTTTATATTATTTATTTAAGCTGGAATTATCTCAGTTGCATCATGTATAAGTAAACCTGACTTTACTTCGCTTGTCTCCGACCTTTAAAGCAGCCGCTTTAAAAACAAGATTAAAACATGGACTTTAACTTAAAGGGTATCTATTGTTGCTACATATGTTAGAAAAAGAAGGCAGAGAATGTGTGTTCCTAAGAATATTGACAAAAAGTTTCTTAACAGACTTGCTGTCTGCCCTTTTAACACAACAGCTTCTGAAATGTAGACACAGAATTGCTACCAATAACATAGAAAAAGAGTCAGAGTCAGGTTTTCTTTTTCTTTTAAGAAAATTAAATCACTAGCCATGAAAAAGGTGAACTTTCTACATTTTTGACACGTCAACTTTGACTAGCAAAGTAGCGCTTCATCCCATGACATTATCACCCAAACATGGAAGTGGAGAAATTTCAAAATACATATTGATAAAAGAACATTTTATCCTCATTTACATCCTTGTTTGCCTATATTTAACATATTAGATGCTTGAAACAACACCTTGGAGGTGTGCAGGTACAAACGTCACCTCCTGCCAGGATAGGCAGGTATGATTTTGTTATACTCATGAACAGAAAATCTAAATAAATTTAAATTTCTAATCATATTTAACAGATTTTCTGCATCTTTGTTTCTATGACATTTATGTTTGTTTATTAACATTGCTTTTGATAGTTGCATGCTTTTTAACCTGTTTTTATGATTTTGAAACTAAACAAATCTATTTCTCTGACTGGAAAATGTAAATTTTGATACTTGTGCACAGTGCAGATTGCAGCTCTCAACAAGGATTTTTATCCAATTAAATGAAAGTTAATCATAATTGTCATTTTAATCATTGGTGTCTGTTGAGAAATTCCAAAACACGCAGAAACCCAAGAGCCACAGTTTCTTCTTCTACTGCTTTCTCAGTTGGACAGTAGAGGCATAATCCCACTCAGCATCACTTCCAGTCCACTGAACCAGTTATTGCCTCGTTTCCCTGAAAAGGTCTGCTGAGTGTTGAAAAAAAATCTTTCAATAAATCTGTGACAAAAACCAGGCCGTTTTGAGTGATAAAAGAAGAGAATCAGGACAAGAAGCACAGATGTTTTGTTATTCAAACAAAAAAGAAATGTTCAGCATTCACAAACTGAAATCTTGCCAACACTTTCTGCTCTCCCACAGTGAGACTCCACAAAGAAAAACTCTGGGATTATGAGTGAGCACATGATGGAGCGTGGGGGTCCACAGTGGGCCAACTGCGTTACACATTTCACGCACAGACAAACAAAGTTTCTCCTCCAACTAAACTCACCGGCTCGTCCATCGGCTCCTGCTCCGCGTACTCATCATCATAGTCTCTGTGGCTGAAGTCGCTCGCCAGGTTAGTGTAGAGCAAATATGCCAGAAACAGAGATATTCCCAAAAGGTGCATGTTTATAAGACGTCTGCGCAAGTTTGTGATCCAAGGCGCATGAAGAGGGAGATTTTTAAGTCTGAATGTGCGCCGCTGCGGCTGATCAGCCTCTCACATTTGGCCCCGCTGCCTGTCTTTCCTCTTTCTCTCGCTGTCAAGGTCCAATTGTTGCTCCGCGGAGGGCCGGCAGCATGTGTATGGGAGCCGCTGTGGATGGAAGCCCGGTCATATGGAAACAGATAAATCCGCAGGGTCAGCGGAGGCTGTCCCGTCAATTTATCGCAGAAAAACCAACCGCATGTGCCTTCAAAATAAGAGCCCAAAGGTGGCCCCCTTACTTAAACAGCAAGAGGACAAAAAATACTCCCCAACATGTTCGGTTTGATTCGCTCAGAGGTGGGCAGAGTAACCAAAAGTAGTACTCAAGTAAGAGTAGCTCTACTTCAACATATTTTTACTCAAGTAAAGTAAAAATGTAGCCATCCAAGAAGTATTTGTTATATCTACTCAATCACTGATAACTCATCAAATTAGCAGTTATTTAATATTCAGAAAGTGACATAATCAGTCGAACCAAATATAAAGTTAAGTGAAAATGTTGGTATTTTAAGGATAAAGATTACAATAATTCATATAAGTGACAAAAATAACAGAAACATTTTTTTTAAAACTCTCAATAAAAATGTATGAAACTTTAACAAAAACGGCAGGTGTGTGTCTGTTTTAGTGAATTTTTAATTAAAACATGTTTGTTTTTCATTCAGTGGGTAGAAAATACAGACATTTTACTCAAGACTAAAAATACTTCATAATACTTCATAATACTGCTACAGAAGATCATCCCTGCACAGCCATCATTATCACTGTAGTGACCATTTGTCCCCAAACTTAAATTCAAAAAATCAAAAACTCGAAAGTGATCAAAACAAAAGTAAATCCAACTCAAATAGTCACCTGATGCACCGTGGATTCTGGTTTACGCAGCAAAAAGGGAATCAAAGTCAAAATATAGTTCTTTGGATTTATTTGAATTTCAGGCAAAAGGGTTACAGGCTTCTGCTCCTATTCCTGTACCTGTTCTCTGACTAACAAAAACCCGATGTGACTGATTGGCTGGTAAAAAACCTTATGACCACCCACGTGCATAATAAGCTACCTAAGACCCACCTATTTATACTGTGAAATACCCACATCCCAACCTGAAATTAATTAACTAATTATGTGAATTCCTAATCAAAGAAATTATAAACAACAAAACAAAAATTCTAATGATAAATCAACTGGAAAAAACAAACAAACAAATAATAAGAATAAACTAAACAATTTAAATTCTAAGATTTAACCAAAAAATGGGAAAATAGCTCCTACAATCACCTTCAATAATTCTTTGAAGAATCTAAATTAATGAGTTACAACAACATTTAATTTCCCTTTGGGATTAATAATAAAGTATTTTTGAATCTAAATTTAATAAAATTACTCAAGTAAAAGTAAAAAGTAAAGTGTTGTAAAATATACTCCTTAAAGTAACAAAATAAATCAGCCAGATTTAAATTTATAAGGAAAAATAAACTTTTCTGTAAGATACATGAACTGGTTTTTAAGTCAATAATTCCTTAATATTGATGAGAAACTTCTTGTTCAATTGGCAAATTATGTCACTTACACAAGATAGTTTTTCCTGTGCTGTAAGTGAAATAATCTGCCTATATATTTATTTAATAACCCAGCAAATTACTAGTTTGGTATCAAGAAACATATTTTCCAGAACATATTTGATCTTTGCTCTGTTAAAATCAGAATTTCTGTAGTTGATTAGAGGACAGAGAAGCAGTTTATCTTCACAAATCAGAAAACTTAATCACTGTATGTCTCTTCCTAATGAGTAAAAGTACAAACAAAGTGAATCCACAACAGAATGTAAGCAGGTTCAGCTAAGGAAAATTTGCCCATAGCATGCTACAAAGTGAGAGAGTTACTGTACAGACCTTGAGGAGAAATGTAATACTGACACACACGCATGCATGCAGTGGAGAAATGGAAACTTCCCTCTGTGTAGGGGGTCATGCTCCATCTACAAGTCTAGCAGACTTTGTTATTGAAGAATAATGTGTTGTGAGGGGCCACATTGCAGACATATTAGGGGATATGAAGTCCTTCAGCATGACCAGCATTCCACAGGACTACAACATACATAAACAAATGCTCACATTTGCAAAATACACACACACACACACACACACACACACACACACACACACACACATTAAAATCAAAGCAGACTTCACACAACCATTCAGAAGGCAAAACTTCCAAGCTCAAACTTGTCAGAGATTTTGTTGTCAAGAAGTTTAAATTCTTTTAATTTTGCAATGATTAGATTCGTCTTGCATTTACAGCTGTTACTAATAGCAACCGTTTTATGTCCCCAGATGTATCGATGCTGACCACAGCCTCATTCCTAGCATAAGGGCTATCGCTAGCATGTTGACCTACAACATAATCTACTCTGTATGAAAACACCTGTTCAAAAGCTAAAGTTAGCTAAAATACTAATGTTATCTTAAATGGAAACATTATCATGTCTACATACACTAATTGGTGTGAAAGGCAATAAATGTGATTTTTTTAAATCATTTGAACTATTCTTTTCCCACCGTGGAACAATTAAACACAGATTAATGAACAATTTATCTATTTAACTTTATTTAATCAGGTTGTCCCATTTAGAGCCAATGCCTCATTTACATTTCTTGACAGAATTGGTAGACTACAAACAATCGACAAGGTTTAACAATCGCGTTGACTCTTGGGTCAAACCTCAAGACTGAGGTTTTCAACTCTCCACATGGATAATATTCTAAAGATCTAAATGTGTCTAATATTGTCAGCCAATGAACAAAACTGGGAGTTTCAACAAGAAACTGTTGTCAAATTCACATGAAAACTGCTTATCGATAAACACATAAAGCTTCTGATACTGAAAAAGCCCCGACTTTCCTCAAAGATGAAAGCATCGAAAGTATACGTTTTGCATTTATTTGGATAAAAACTATTTATGACAATATTTTTGGATGGAATGAGAATTTGGATTGTCCTGAAATTAAAACAAACTGTGGAAGTTGAGATGTTTTTTGCTGTTTTTTCTTTAAATCAGTGGGTTTAGTGCTGAAAGCTTGAATATATGTGGGACCACACGGGGATAAAACTGTTATTCTTGACATAAAGAGCTGATGGTTCAACTGAGTAAAAAACCTCTTTAAAAAGAAATGTGGGGATTGCATCTGAAGAGGAATATGAAGGTTTAATGATTGCAACGTTTAAAATTGTTAGAGGGTTCGCTTATTTTTTAAACAGGTACTATAAAAGTAGATTGATTTTTATTGTTTATTTTCAAGATAATTTGTGAATGCTGCTTTTTTTACAGTCAAATACACTTAAATACTTTCAACGAAGGTATGATGATGATGAAAAAAAAACAGATATATGTAGTAGTTCTTACAAATAAACCATATTTAAGTTAAAAGCTGAAGTAGTTTGGTAAGGAAAGTGAATGAAGGTGCCATTTTTAAATGTTTTGCATGTGACAAATGGATAGTGGTAATTAGGTGTGAAATTTAATTTAAAAACAACATCTCCAGTTTGTATTCCCACACACATGCAATAATTAATTATGAGGAAAGCCTGTTAGGGGTGAGATAAGCCTCCTTTTGTTAGCTGGTTGACAGTTAGACAACATTAATTAGCCCGGGTCAAAGGAAGCAGGTCAATGACCTGAATAATGGCTGCTTGTTTGGAGCTTTGGATCTGTGTCATGTCTTTTGTTTCATTTTTTTAAACTATGTCTGTAAAAAGACACAGTATCAACGTTCATATACCATGCAGAGTCATGAAAAAATGTTTTTGGGGGGTTTTATTTAGTTTTCAGTACTGCCATCAAAGTTATTTGGCACAGCTACAGATGATTATGTATAGAATTTTATGTGAAAATTAAACGGTTATATTTTTCAATTCATTTATGTTTTTGTCTGAACCTAAAGAAAAAAGTTTAGGTAAAGATATTTTGCTTATGGTGTGGTAATGTATGATTAGGGTGATCATTTGTTTAGAAAAATTTAACATAATTTCTGATTTTAAAAACATGTAAGTCTGGATTGTCAAACTCAATTTCATTTTGGGCCAAATCAAGATCATGACTGTTGTTAAACAGACAGTTGTGCCAGAATCTATTGCTAAAACACGTTAACAGGCTGTTAAAATATAAATAAATTCTTAAAATTAAATGATATTGAAAATCAGTCCCTCCAGGATTTTGTGATTGTTTCTGGTATATTTTGTAATAAAAATCAAAGTGTTTGTGGTACTAATTTAAAAATATTTTCACTTATGTATGATGGGAGATGTGACTTTTTATTACTTGTTTTTATGGATTATAACTTGTCATCATGCTGGCTGAGGTGGCTGTTTTGTAGAAGAAACATCCACCTGCAAGTGGGGGTAAAATGTCACTTGGATACAATATTTTCAACCATTTTTGCCAGAAATCTGCAATAAAGTCGCAATTCTGCGTTAGCACCAAAAAGTGCAGGGATTTGTTGATTTTGCATGAATTTCCATGATAATTCACAGGAAAGTGGAGGGACTGATTGATGTAATTTGGCAGTAAAAAAGATAAAAATTGCTTTGATTTGATTAATAAAATAATATTTAATCACGGTGTTGCCTTGACGGTTCTGTTTATGTGTCTCCTTAGAGTTATAGCAGGGGTGGGCAATCCTGGTCCTTGAGGGCCGGTGTCCTGCAAGTCTTCGATGTCTCCCTGGTCCAACACACTTAAAATCACCTCCTAAGTGCAGTCAGGTTCTCCAGAGTCCTGCTAACGACCTCATTATTTGGCTCAGGTGTGTTGAAGTAGAGACACATCTAAAAGTTGCAGGAGACTGGCCCTTGAGGCCTGGAGTTGACCACCCCTGGTCTAGAGGGCCACATAAGAAGCCATGGCGGGCCGGATTTGGCCCCCTGACCTTGTGTTTGGCACGTGATATACATCATTTCCATAGTTGCATCTTACTGCATGTTGGATGGTCAAATAAAAGTCTCATCCCCTTCAAAATAAAATATATCGAAGGGGATGAGAATTGATATACACATATTGAATCAGGTTTGACCTTTCACCTAGAAAAACAGTTTTTCTCCTTGCTTCTTTGAAATGCAACATTTTCACGGGAAAACAATGCTTTCCTTGATTCTCAAAAAATATGTTTTCATGACCTCACCAGGTTTTATTTTATTCATATTACCACGTACTGGTATTTTCTACCAGTTTTATAATCGTCTTATTATTTTTATTATTATTATTATTTTAAACTCTGTCAAAGTTTCTTGTTTGAATGAATTTGTGTTTAGTTGGAACTGTGAAGATTAAACTCTAAAATGTGGAATATTTATTCAGTCGAATGTTTTGAACTGTTTGTCATCTGCAGTGATAATCTGTTAAAATTTTAACTTTCTAGTGGATTATGAAGAATATGGGTTGACCGACTGTGATATTCCTCTCCCAAAACTTTTATCGTTATTATTCAAGATTCCAGTTTCGCCTTGGAAATTTGCTCAAAGTCACCTTATGAACTTCCAGTCTGAAGAATATTTCAGTCGGAGCTGTAAACTGAATTTAGAAACAGGATTATGATTTAGCACATAAAGTAATCCAGTCAGATTATTAAGTGAGCCAATAGTCCAGATTCAGACCACAGAGGTCTCTTTTTATTCCTGTTATATTGTAGCAAAAACTGATGAAAGAAAACTTAGTTATGAACTTTGGCTTCATTTTCTGTTTTCTTCCAAACTTTCTCATCTTAGCCTAAAAAGCTTTGTTTGTTTTTCGTTTGTCTTCTGCTAAATTAGGTAGTAAGTGAATAGATATTAGTTGCATAAATAGAAGGTTTGGTGTTTTATTAGTTTAATTACAGTTTCAATGGATTCTTAATTTCTTTCATCAGAGCTGAATAAATGTTCATCTTGACAAATCTTCCAGTTTGAAAAAAGGGAGCATTAACATTTCACTGATTCAAGTTTATTGGGGAGAGGAATTGCTGAAAGTGTTTTTATTCATATTATTACGTATTGGTATTTTCTACCAGTTTTAAAATCGTCTTATTATTTTTTCCAGATTTTATTTTGTCTCGTTATTCCCTGTGATGATGTGATTGTCGTGAAGCACTTTGGTCAACTGAGTTTGTTGTAAAAGTGCGATATAAATAAACTTTGACTTGACTTAAGATATAATCATTATTGGACTGGTAAATAACTATTTCTGAGTGTGATAGTGAGACTAAAATTCATTTATTTAGATGAACTTGCACTGCAGTCTAATGCTTTGTTTTCCATTTTGGGCTGGATAGTTCTGTATTCACCTAAACGTGCTATTATAACTGCCGATATGTTTTTCATTGGGTAAAAAGTGATGTTAAAAAGAAAACAGCTTCCTTATCAACTTTTATAGCTATTTGATGTCTCAGGTCAAGCTAACTTTAAGCACAGCATTTCAAACAGTGTTTTTCTCTAATTAGTTTTTTCTTTGTATTGCTTTAGAAAGTAGAGAGCTACATGGATAAGTTTGCAGATTTTACGGCTTGTTATTTCACAGTGTTCCACCATTACAGAAAAAAATACGGTTTGTGTTTTTACTTCCACTCTGCATCTCTCCAGATCCCAGTTACATAAACAACAAATCCGTGGCTCAACAATGACCTCTTGGTTAGGCAATTAATTGAGCACCCATGCACCCAAACACACAGAACATCTAAACAGTAATAGCTCAGACCCCCCAGAAACAGGCAGGTCAAGGTTCTGTGCACGGACAGCTAATCTCTCTCTCCTTCTGAGTGTGTGTGTGTGATTATTCCTCTGTGCACCAACTGGAATGCTGCCCTTTTTGTCGTGCAATCACAGACGCTTGTGGAATTTGAACTGATATGAAAATAATTGCTTCACTTTGGCTAAGAGAGATGTTGTAATGAGTGGTGTATTTTCACAGTCAGAAGCTGGAAAAAAAAATAGTTTTCATCAACATTAATACTGAAACATTTCTCGACCTTCTCACAAGTCACAGGTTCTATTTTACTAATAAGGAAAGCTATTTTCCTGTTTTCTTTTTAAAGTGGTTTTTGTGCATGTCAGTGGTTTTTATGGATCAAGCCATTTTTATAAGTTCGTATGTGTGAGACAAGCCTGAGGCTATAAATGGTCCCTCCTGATTTTAAAGTACATAAAAATCCACAGAAATGCGTTCTTGCATGGCAGAAAATGGATGAGATGTTTTTAAGGTGAAACTGAGGGCTGATTTAAACTGAACGTTGCAGACGTTAGTGTTTACGTCTGGAAATTTCGCGTATGCGCACAACGCTAGAGGACAAAATAACCCGATTCTTTCACATGTCATCCAGAGGTAGAACAATTCCGTTGTTACGTCGATTCGGGTTTCCCCATCAGATCCGGTTCCCCTGCGCCGCTCCGAACCGCCGCGTGCTTGTTCAGCGCTTCTATCTAGACAACTACGGACACCGTGAAGGCTCAAACAACGTGTATCAGTGAACGTAACAACTTTAATAAATGAAACCGGGACATGTAGGTATGATTCAGTTAATGTGGGCCACAGCAAAGGGAAAAGTAACAGAAAAAAACGTTAAAGAACAACTCAAAACCACTTTTGCCACACACACTTTTGTAAACTGTTGCCATAGCAAGTGACAACAACGCCACCATTTGTTTTAGGAATCGGCACACACACACACACACAAAAGAAACACGTAAATATTTCAAACACAAAGAATAGAACGGTTTTAGTTACAGTTTTAGTTTTTAGGCCTGTTGTTTATTTTGCGATCATTGTGGTAGATTAGATAGTATTCGCTAATCTAACACAGCGGTGATTGATTAGTTTATGTAAATCGCCTATTTTCTTTTCTGAAACACCCAAATCCACTGCACATCCACATGCGACGGTTGTCAAAGCAAGCATGACTGACCTATACTTCTCTCACTATTTTTTTTCTCTTCATTAAAACTTTTTCCTGATCTTGTTAGTTGTCATAGTGTTGACAATTGGTAGCAAAGCACTGCGTTCCTTTGTCTTTTAAATATCATCAAGATCTAGCGCGTTATATCAACAACCTGACAGCTAAAACTAATGATAGTAATCATCATGAGCAGTGACGTCACGCTGCAAGGGATCCATAGACGTCTATTCAGTTCCAATCAATTAAAAAATACTTTATTAATCCCAACAGGAAATGACTGTCCAACGTTAGATCTGCCTATAGTCTGGAACACTTTAAATCACTCATTAAAACTCGTTTACATTCTTTGTCATTTACATAAGGTCTGACATTGTAGCTATGGGGTCCCATTTGTGTCAAAAATAACCCTGAACATGTACAGCACTAATACTTATTTGAAGGTTACTTTCAAATTATACTTTTAATCTGATATTCAAGCCTAATCTCAACATGTAATCTAATTTATTACTGTACAAGTATATGTTAAGCACACCCTAAGGAAATATCAATTACTTTTTTATTTTCTTACGTACATAGAGAAAACCTGATGCACATGTGAAATACTTTTGTTGAGCTTGCAAACCCTACATCTGAAGGTCAATTCAGTTTTGTAATTGTAAATGTTTCAGCAATGTCCTGCAATCATCTGAATTGATGGTTTCAACTGGAATTGCTCCATAAGTAGGTGAATGTCGCAGAAATCTGGAAGGATTTCACAAGACATGGAGCCTGAAAAGAAGCCTGAACTTTAGTCAAAGATAAAATGTCCATGGCTCATTAGTGTTTCAGTCGTTAAGTATGTATGGTTCATTAAGAGTTTTATAAAAATAGAAATGCATGACAATGTTCCACATCATGGATTAGATTGAAATGGAGTACACAAAGAACTGTGACAGTTCTTCTGCCAAGTTTATATTTTCTTTGTTGAAATAGAGTTAGCAAATAATTTTACCCTTTATAAGCTGCAATGAGCAGTAAAGTTTCAGTAAAAACCTGATCCCCAGAGTCATAAAAGGGCTTCAATTGTATTAAATCTTTACTAAATAAAATAATACGTAAACTTAACAATACTTTTGGATTACAAACGTCATCCTCTGTCAAATTAAGTCTCTGTTCCTCATACACGCCATAAAAAACAGACTATCCTAAAACGGCTTTTAGTAAAGACAGGTAAACCCTGGAGAGTTAAATAAAAATAAGCAAAAGGTATTTTGTATACAGAATCAGTGAAAAGTTATTAAACAACAAATAAAAACTGTAGATTAGATGTGACCACACCTAGAAGCTCCGACCTGCGAGTTTCTGTTTTGGCACGGTGTTTTTGTGATTATGTACTGAATCATTCTTCATGTATGTCCACTGATATCCAAATAGCTCAACTTCGGTCTTTGCTGATCAGGCTATTCTCTCCATATTTAACTAGCTTGTCCATATTTTCTGCATCTACTTTAAAGAAGCTTTTACATACTTTTTCTTCCACAGTGGAGTATTGTGCAGAGTGTGTACAATACAGAGCTTTACTTATTGTTTTAAAAGCTGTTTTCTGCTATTTCCAGGTCTTTCACTCTTCTTATTATTATTCTATTGGGTCCTTTATTAGAAATATTATGAGGAAAACTTGGTCTTGGCTGTTTTTTGGTGAAATTGTGTTCTTTCCACTTCCAAGTTAGGGAACAACAGCACTAACTGGAACATTCAGAAACTTAGAAATGTAGTTGTAGTGATTGTAATTAGTATTATTTGCAACTCCAAGAACTTTTTGTGAAGATCTTTTTGGTTTTCCCAATCATACAAATGTAGATTTTAGTTTGTTTCTTGGCTCTCTGCCTTTTATTGCAGATTATTTTCTTCTTGTGATCAAAGCTTATTCCCTGTGTCATTTCATTTTTTAAACTTTACTTATTTGTTTTGATTTTATTGTATTTATGGATTACTTGGGTTGTTGCCAACATCTGGTGTGGATTTTACATCAATGGACCCATAAGAGAAAAATCGAGAAAAACATGTCAAATACGTATTTTAAATGATGGATAATAGAATAACTAATGCCAGTGCTTAAATTATTTTCAGCTCCCACAAATATAATCTCAAATCTGGCAAATGCATATCTTTAGTTTATAAAAATTATTGACAAGGACCTTAAAAGTTAAAGTAAACATTATTAATGTCAAAAGTAATAGTTTTTAGAGTTAAAGAGTCATGTTAAAGTTAAGCTGGCATGTTGCTGAAAAAGCAATCTAGTTCATAAGAAACAAGTAAGAAAAAAAGCACAAAAAGAGACTTAACTAATATGTCTGTAATTATAGGACCTGTAGATTAATTGGACTTTTTATTTAAAACACACAGTTAACATCTGTCATGCATTGGTTGGGGTTTGTGTGGAGGGTATTTCCCATCAAAACGGGAAAATCTGTGTTTTGTGGTGGTGGTATGTTGACTTTACATTGTCATTGGTGACACAATGAGTAATATTGGGACCGTAAAACTGAAAAACAGCACCTGTTTTCTGTTTTTGTGTGACTGTGAAGGACAAAAAGGCAAAAAAAAAAACAATATTTGCCAACCAAGAAAAACAACATCTGCCAACTTTATGACCAACAAACATGTCCAGAAATAAAGTTCAATTCCCTGACTACTAGTCACAATGCACATCAACAGAAAAGGAATAGATTCCTTAAAACAATGGTGCTGGAGCACATCCTATTCTAAATCACCCTTTCAAAAACTTGTTTTCAGGGAAAAATGCTTCAGGGGATATAGTTTCCAACTTCTGCACTGCATGACATCATAGAAACGCAGGTGCATATCAACCTGACCCATGAGGGGTACAATAGGCAACAGCTGCAACTTTTACTGCTTCATCTGTTATCAAAGACAAAAGATGAGACATCTGATGATGAGACACAAACCGTCCTTCTCGGCAGGATTTCCTAGAAACGGTGCTGCACGTACCATTTCAATCACTGAAATATGGAAATACCCTAACCACAGGTCACAGTTGTTATTATTATTAGATCAGCTTTGACTTAAATCTTTTCTTAGTTATATTTCAGCTTCATTTGGCAGCTGATTCCTTTCAGCCTGGAAAGCAGCACTGGATTCAGATTTGGAGGGGAAACGGTTTTCTCCTTCAGGCTCGGGCTAATTTATTAGTCACATCATCTGTTGATTTTTATACTTTTGCGTGTGTGTATACAAAAACAAGACATGATTATTTTGTTTTGAGAAGCCAAAGAAATGGGTTGAACTGGGTCATGGTGATCCCTACACTGTAAAACATTTGAGCCGCATTTAGTTGTGTCTACTGTCTTCTACTATTTAAGTCAAATAAATGTAGTGAGTTTTAGATTTAGAACCTCAATGTGTGAGTTTGTGAAAGACATACAGTAGTAAGTTGTGTTAACTTTATATTAATTTTGTCAGACCTTCCAGAGTTGAATAAACTAGACTTTATAGGTCAGCGCTAAAAAAAAAACTGAACGAGGAAAAAGACAGGAGTGGGAACTATTTCCCAGAATGTTGTTTTTGTATGTTTTTGTATCCTGAGATGGATGTGTTACACTGATCTGACTCTGGTGTTTTATTAAGGCAAATGTTTATTTTTATGTCCTTTGCATACTAAATGTTTTTTTAATCAGAATTCATTCTGACATTTAATAAAATTAATTATCAAATCATAAATTTTTTCATGCAATTCGAAACAAATTTAAATTATTCTAAAGCAAAATAAGCAGTTATTTTACCTTTATATTGTGAGTAAAAATAACAGAGAAATGTGACCTTTAACCAGGTGAGGGCAGTTTTTTTCTTGCATATTGTTAAATAATTATTTGGTTTAAATTGCAGGATTAATTTAAAACTCACAATTCAAGATTAATTAACTTAAAAAATAATGTTTAGACAACTCACCTCTTGAAGTTAAATCAACTTCATGAACTTTAATTTCTGAGTTAGAACCAAAACACTTTTCTTGTGACTTAAATTGCATTTTCACAGCAGCAGGCGGACTTTCATTTTCAAGTTAAACCACCTTCAGATGTTTTTACAGTGTAGTTGTTTTTCATGTGTGCTTCTCCATTGTTCAGGTAAAGTTTGTGCTTTGTATTTGTTTTTGCCTTTTGGTTTATTACTTAATCAACATCAATACAACATAGATTGTTTGAATATTAATAAATTATGACATTATGTTTGAATCCTCTCTTTAATCATGTGGAGTACTTTTTCATTTTATCATTGAATTCACACAAAAACAGTTTCTAATTTCTCATTCTGTTGTATCCTTGGAGAAAATCTAAATATATTTAGGAGTTTTGTGAGTTTCAGTGTAAAGAAGCACACTAATGTAATACATCAGGGAGATTTGTTGTTATCCAGACTCCCTTGGATCAGGACACCAGCACAATTCAAGCATTCTGGAGAGGTGAGTCACATGGATGGACAATAATAGCATAGTTCCCAACTCCTTGGGGGAACACAAATATGATTCCTGCTAAGTTTCTAGAGCAGCTATTCTTACAGATGACGTAAAGCTTTGGACAGACCCGTATATGTCATTCTGACCGTACTCCTGCAGGGAATGGCTGCTTGGAAGCGTTTGAGTCACATTGTGTTTGTTGTAAGCAAAGTTCCTTCAGTGCCTTACTAAAACAGCTACATGGTGTAAGCTGATTATCTCTGTAACAATGGTAAGCAACTGGATTTTCCTGTGCATTATGACACATTTGTTTATTTTACATTTCTTAGAAAGGAAAAGACAGAGACACTTTTACTGCAGAATTTAAAGGTTTGAATTTCTGTAATACAAAACATGCAGTTAAGAAACACAAATGACTGTAATCAGAGCTGTCACATCCTCAGTACTGTGAACATCTTACAACAGACGCGGCAGTGAAATCCAGCCAAAGGAAGGTCAAGAAAGAATATTTAGAAAAGTGAGAAACTAAAACTGCGGCTGACAGCTGTTTGGCTGTCCTGAAGCAGAGGGCTCATAAAACAAAAAGGTTTTTAACACATTTCTTGGATCCAGATTCCTTGTCAGCCATTCAAGAACTTATGTGCACATTCCACATCCAAACATCCATCAGTATATGGAGTAAAATCCAGTCTGTTGGAAAAGAGTTATTTTCATTGTCTGAGATGAAAAAATTAATATTTTTGGGACTTTACAAATCAAATCAATCAAATTGGAGTGATTATTTTGGGTGAAGAGTTCAAAAGCTCACATTGATGCTGTATTTGAAAAGCTCAGGAAGAAGGACAAAGCCTTGTGCTGCCATCTACTGTTTCCGTTTTTACCTACCTCTGAATCATTCTGGACAACGATAAATGTGTTGTAGTAGAGTGAATAGAGAAATTCTGTATTAATAAACTGCAGAATAAAATAAAAGCTGTAAAAATAATGCAGTAATGAAACAGAAAAAAAATCTCATCATATAGTACATTCTAAATACTCCCTACGTTAAAACATTTGTATTGTTGTTTCTAAATGAATATGAACTTGTTTTCTTTGCATTATTTGAGGTCTGAAAGCTCTGCAGCACAACACAGGGGTCGCTCACTCCCGATTAACTTGCCATACAAACGACCACAAGCTGTTAATAGCGCACACCAGAAAATATGGCAAATTGGCTTGCCATAGACTTTAATCACACGTGCTCCGTACTTTACACGTGCGGAAAGTTCACGTAAACAGCTGTTTACTACTTGAAGGAACCCGTATGCTACTTTTCAAATAAAACTTGCAGTAACTACAGAACCCAGTATATATTTAAAATATTTTAAAAGTGATTACCGTAATAACGGAACTTAACAGTAAATAAGTAGAAGATATTGTTACTAAGTATTGCAGTTAAATTCATATGTCTGAGTTTAGCAGTTTGTTTAAAATAAATGTAGTGAATATCGTATAAATCTAATCTTATTAACAAAGTTAAGTTTATATATATATAAATATGTGTATATATTCCTCACTACTTTACATCACGTCTATCTTTTTAAAAAGAACTGAAATTATCTAAACGTTTTAGCGCTTCTTTAAGTTTTCATTTATAGTCTTGCTTAAATTACCCCACGCCGTGCAACGGACGCCTGTGACAAAGACAACCTAATAACAAGCAGTTGTATCTTTTTTTAATTTTACCCAGTTCTTTATGTTTTTATTGTATTTTTTTCCAACGTGCTTATCTTTATGGGTTTTTTATTTTTATTAATCATTCAGTTTTATTTTGAAAGTGAGTACAGGAAGTTGTATGAGTGATTTTCCAAACCTGTGCGCGTGTCCTCAACGTGGATGTAACTTCTCCTCAGACAGGTATTATACAGAAAGGTTTTATTGTAAACACAGCCAGTGTCATACTGTTAGCTCTGTGTTTACCGCGTTAGCGAGAGTTTATTGAGCTCGTGCTGATTCAATGAACGCGCGCGAGTTTAAAAACAGCACCGTTAGCATTAGCCTGTTAGCTCACGGAGCTACATTTGGATGCTGGTATAATAACACGCTGACATTTTATTTACAGCAGTTATTTTATTTTCACTCGAAATAGTTTTGCTCTATAATTATCGTGTAAATGTAAACTAGCATTTGACGTAGCCTATATGTTCAAAAAATTTTGCTTTGTTCGTAGTTTACATTTTTATTTTTAATAATAACCGTCCAGAAAAAAAACTGCTATTTTTAATAACATTTTAGTATTACTATGTTTTTAATCGTATCTTGTAAAGTTGCCCTGTCTGTACAATATTTTACTTTTATTTCCACATTTGGCCAATAAATTATATTTTTGTATTCTTATGCAGTTTCTATGATGTCTCAGACTGTAAGAAGTTCATATTTTATTCATATAAAGAGTTTTATGTGACAGCCACTTTATGTCATATTCTGTCATGCAGAGTGACATAATTTGCTTGGAAACGCTTTAATTGCCTTCTCAGATGGACAGAAGCTCACCAGATGATAAACAGAACCCGCCACCGATGGAGGATGCAGAAGAGATGGAGGTCACCATGTCAACTCAGCTAGAAAATCTCCTTGTGACCAAAGAGGATGCCATACAAACACAGGCAGAGGAAACAGATGGGCTCCCTTCAGGGTCTGGGTGTGAGAATGAGGACTCAAACAAGTCTGTCCACACAGACACTTCAACATCACATCTACCAGAGGTGAACGATCACAACCTGCCATCAGAAAACCAGGGGAAGGAGGTGCAGGTTGCTATGGTAACACACGCAGAGGATGTTTCTGTGACCCGAGACGATGCCACACCAGCAAACACACACACAGAGGCAGATGGAGCTGTCCCGACAGCCGCATCAGCAGCAACGCTCCCTGTGAGCTTTGTATGTGAGGCTGGCTGTGTGGATGAGGACTCGGACGATTCAGACAGGTGTTTACACTCTCAAACATACACAATGCACTGCAAAAACACAAAATATTAAGTATTTCTGGTTTAGTGTCTAGTAAATGTATCTTGCTACACTCTAAATAAGACAAAACTAATTTAAAAGTGATTTTTCAGCAACCTATAGGAGCTTGTTTTAAGTACATAATTCCATATTGATGAAAACGTTCCAGATCCATTTACTGATTATTTCACTTATAACATGGGAGAAATGTCTTGTTAAATAATCTGCCAATGGAGCTAGTACTTTTTCATTAATATTGACTTAAAACAAACCCCTGTATCTTGCTTAAAGGTTACTTATAAGTTTGTTTGTTTTTTACTTGTTAGGAGTTTTGCAGTGTACCTGCTGATCATTTGCACTGACAGTTTTTGGATTCGACACTAGAAACTGCAAAAAAAAAGAAAACATTTCTAATATGTTGTCTTTTCTCTTTACTAGTGACAGTTCTTCATCTTCTTCCTCATCCTCCTCTTCTTCGTCATCTTCCTCTTCCTCCCCTGCCCTGGTGTTTGAGGATGTTGATGAAAGTTTCAGCCAACCAGCCCCTATCAAAGCTAGAGATGAAGTCTTACTTGAGGTCAGTTTGTGTTTTATAAAGTTAAGAAGTTTTTGTGTTTGATTTTAACTGTCGTTAATAGTTACCACAGTGTGTACCTAACTAAGTACCTGATAACAATGACATGGTTATTTGTAAGTCAGCTTTCTTATTTCAAGTTTGCTAAGATATTTGCACTAAAAACTAAACCTAAAATACTTTGTAGGATTTTATGCTTTTGTTGTGTTAATATTGTGTCACACTAATTTTAAGGGAATATTGTTGGGAAAACTTAAGGCGATGTATTATTAGCTGCATTAGATCATTTGTTAGAAGTTCCCGTTTGTGTGCAGGAGCTTCCCGCTGTGGAGGAAGTCAGTGTGAGCTTACCTGAGGAAGCCGAGCTGCAGCCGGTGGGAACAGTCTCCAGTATCGTCCAGCAGCTCGGTGAGTGGACTCCCTGCTGATCAACGCTGCGTCCTCAGAACCGCTCTGTCGTTTAACTCTGTGTTTGTCCCCTCAGTTATTATCCAGTCCCTGAAGAACACGCCCGCTCTGAACGAGGACAGCATCCTGTTCAGGTCCGACAGGGTGGCTGTGGGAAAGGTGAGAACATGAAGTCAGACTGAATTTAAATCTGATGCTTCCAGCGTGCTGATAATGGTCTGCTGGTGTGTTTTAGGTGTTTGAGGTGTTCGGCCCTGTGTGCAGTCCTTTCTATGTTCTGCGCTTTAACTCTTCAGATCAGATCAGCAGCAAAGGCCTAACGGAGGGATCGACTGTTTATTTTGCTCCAGCACTCAAAGAGTACACAGAGTACATCTTGATGCAGCAGCTCAAGCTGTAAGGACACGCCTCCATCTTCTGTCCAGCAGATGATTACCTATGTAGAAAACTCTGTGTGTTACAAAATAATGCTGCTTTCCACAGTTTAAAAGGATCTGATGCTTCTTGGAAGAATGATGATGAACCACCAGATGAGGTAATCGCAGCTCATGTTAGGATCAGTTTCTGTGGCTTTCTGGGTTTAGAAACGCTGCTTCACCTTGTAAACCGTCTGGCAGTAACCAGACCTTTGAATCTCTGTTTATATTTATAAATATCTAAATTAGATTTTTGTTTTTGCAAAGATGACAATGTAACTGTGAATGTAGAAAAATACACAATTTGATACACATGTTAGCAGAGCCTTCAGTAGTTTCTCTTCTTTTTCTTCGTCTCCTCCAGGCTTTGGATTACAGCGACGATGAGAAGGAGCAGGAGGCAAAAAGAAAAATAAGGAACAACAAATGGAAGGAAAATGGCTGTGCAGGTACTCCCACAAACATAACTCTGTCATATGATGTCGTAGAAACTTATCTCCTCTTTTTTCACTTTGACAGTTTTGGTGTCGTCGTTCATTTAACTTTTATATATTTTCATAAAACCAGGAGTTTTATACAAAAAAAAAAATTCCAAGCAGTGTTTTTCTATTCTAATGTGTCGCACACTGATATTACAGTGATGATTGCAGATATTAAAAAACAAAACTATTTATAAAATATGCAGCGAAAATGCATATTTCACCTTGTAAACCGTCTGGCAGTAACCGAACCTTTCTAGCAAACCTTGAAAGGTTTGCTATTTAATCCTTCCAGAGGTCGTGTCCGCCTCAAAGTTTGGAAACACTTCTCCCAGCTTTTTTCTTATGCAAATAAAACATATATGAGTAGGACTGTCACAATTTTGCTAGAAATTATTGCGATAAATTATAACATTGTCATTTTGAGACCATTTGCTGTAATATGTGATAAAGGCTTGTTAATGCAGGTTTGCCCTCTGTAAAACTAACAAACTTTAATTTTGAACTGGAAGACATTTTAAATATTCAAAATAAAACACAATAACCAAAAGCAATAAATAAAAACCACACACAACCAAAACTATGTATAAAATATATTATGATTTCTGTAAACAGAATCACCCTTCAAAAGATATTAATCATCAGAATGGAAGTTAATTTATCATGCGATTAATGGTTTATTGTGCAAGGCTTATATATGAGGTACTTTATTTTGAAAAGTAAAACTATTCCACTCCATTTGATAAATGTTTACATTTAGATAAATCAAAAGAATATAAAATAGACAAAAGATGGGAAAAGGTGACAAACCTTACATAAATCTATTTTTAAAAAGGCCTAAAAGTGAAAAACTTTTTACATTTCTTCCTCTCTTTCAGATAAGTCCAGTCAGCAGCAGAACCACGACCGCCGGGCTTCCCAGCCCCGACACGCCAGAACCCGAGTCCGACATCAGCACCCGAGAAACGCGCCGCCATCCGCCCACTCCTACCCTCCACCTGGACACACGGACATTCCTCCTGCATACTTTCCTTCCCACTCCCCTTATCTTCCTCCTCCTCATCATCATCACCATCATCACCCTTTCTCTCCACCCAGCTTCCCCCTCTACCCTCCTCCTCTTCCTCCTCCAGCGTTTTTCAACCCATCTTTCTCCCCTTCTTTCTGGCATCCAAACTCTGTCCCCTATGTTGACTTCCCTCCTCCTCCGCCTCCACCACCGCCACCTCATCCCCCCTCGCCACCTCACTAACACACACACACGTTCCTAAGTTGTTAGGGTGATTTTTGTTCATTATAAGGAATATATGATTTACTTTCAGCAGCCTGTCTGTTTAGTGGCTGGTAGGCTGTAAATTTTTGATGTGTAAAATGATTTTTTTTAAAATCAGTAACTCACTTGTAATGGCTAATGAAGCTGTGAGTAGATATTTGTTTTGATATTTTACATTTTTGTTCTTTTCTGATATGAACATTTTTAATTAAGGGAAGAACATTTTCTATTAGGGGTGCACCGATTTATCAGCCAGCCAGTTTATCTTTGCCGATTTCCTTAATTTTGAGAGATAAGTGATCGGCCGATACTTCTATGTGAAGCCGATTTTATCCACTGATCTTATGTAACTTTGCAAAGGTCAATAATCAACGACTTCCCTCTTCTGCTCTGCAGTGAGAAACGTTTGACAGTCAACCCACTGTTGCCAACTTAGCAGCTTTCTTGCTGTTTTTCGCAGCAATTGAGAAAAAAAAAATTGGCATAGGAAAAAATCGGAATTGGCAGGTCAGCTGTTTCAAAGATCGGTGATCAGCCAGAAAACTGCTATTGGTACACCCTTATTATTATTTCTTTTATCTACCACTTTCACCTCATTTGGGAAATGATCACCTGCAGACTGTGATGGCGCCGCTCACTGTGACTGAAAGCTTAGAGACGCATCCACCAGCTCTAAAATGACTTTATTTGACCTTTTTTTGTGTCTTCACACCTAGAAAAAAAATCTATCTATTTCAGCTGTACTGTACCTAGTCTTTTGTTTAGTCTTTTAGTCCGGAGATTAATTCATTATGCAGGTAAATACAAAAATGTTCTCGTTTAATTGTAAATTTTTTGCTGTACAATTTTATAGTTTAAACTATTTTATTATACCCATAAAATCAAAGTTATACAATCGCATTTTTTTACTGGAGACTATCAAAAATTATTTAAAATCATTCATAGTGAGCACGAAACAACCAAACTACAACAATATGAAATAAAGCAGAGGAGATGGACAGCACCCCTTTAAGCCACATTCACCACCTCCAAAGTGAAACAAAACAGAAATACGCTAAAGGGAGCTGTTTAGTCTCATTCAGGTATTGTTTATTATTGTTGGTAGTAGGAGTTGAATCTGAAAACAACTGAAACAGTGACGACCCTCAGAGGTGGACCGGGGGGGCCATGGCCCCCTCTTGAAAAATACTGGCCTCCTCAAAGAGTCATGTTTATGTCTTGAAAAGGCATCTTCTTTAATGAAGACATAATTGTTAAACCTAATAAATAAATAAATGCACAAATAATGTTCTTTTTATTTCATTAGGTGGGCCCCTGTAACATTTTCCCTTTGAAAAATTTCTGGAGGAGCCACTAACTGCAGAATTATAATGACAAACAATGAATAGGTTAATTCTCTGTATTTGGCATTGCTGCTCATTCTAGATGCTTCTTGTTGAATATTTCAGATTAATGAACAGACCAAAGCGCGGGCGCTGTAATATTTTTCAAAAGCAAATCAAACTTTGTGAAACAAGTGAACTTAGACTCAACTCGTAAACAGGACTTTTTTTTTTTTTACAGTGTTTTTGTAAGTAAACTAATCCATTCATGCCATCCTTAAACCTCAGGAGACTTTTTGAGTTAGTTCAACTTTTTGTTCTCCATCAGGGTAGCAGCAAGTCTTCATTCACATTTTTCTGCTGATTTCAGTGTAGTTACTGTTTTTGTTGTTCTGTACTTGTAGTTGTTAAAGATCTGTTAAAGATTATTAATGTGTTAATAAGAATGTGTTAAAATGTTAAACTTTTCTTTCCCACAAGCCCTGCAGTTTGTCTGCTGCAGCCATAATTCAGTCATTAATCAAATAAAATGATGGAAAACTGGACTTACTGTTGGATCTAGTTGTAGTTTAATCTGTTCAGACTTAACATGTTGCACCAGATGTCTAAAATATAATTTCTTGGTTGAGATTTTCTTTGTTTGTTTTGTTTTTGAGATCTGAAAGTGGGTTTGAAGGAGATAGTTCTGCTTATTTGGTGAAACGAATGACATAAATTATCTGCTTTTATTCCTCTAAACTTAAACAGTGCAGCTTTAACTTCTGTCAGTGCTGGTTATGTTGAACGTTGTTAAAGGTCAAATCTAATTTTGTAGCTTAAGAACTCGTATTGTTGACCAAAACAGTTAAGACAGATAATCTGTGAACCGAAATGCTCCCAGTACTAGCTGCCGAAATACACCACCCAGTCAGAAGCAACCAATCAGAGCCAGGAGGTGGGTCTTAGCGCTGTCAATCACTTGTTATTCTACAGCTGGTTCACCACACAGCCTGGCACCAATGCTAAGGCTAGTTGGCAGAGCCACCGATGACGGCAGATAAACAGTTTTCCTGGAACGATAAGTTGTTTTTCCATCCTTAGCACATTGAGTAGCATTGATTGACAGCCCTAAGACCCGCCTCCTGGCTCTGATTGGTTGTTTCTGGTATTATAAACTTATACCTTAAAAATACATTAAAACAAAACTAGTTATTCAGCTCAGATTACATACATATTTTAATAAAACACTAGCTTGTACTTCATATCACGAAGAGCAGAAACACATTTATATTGTTTAATCTCATTGCCAAACTGACATCTTTAATTGAAATGCATCTTTCAGTTGTTCTGAATCTAAATGTTTTTGAAAATATCAGTTCCTTTTAAGTTGTATTTGTTTTCTCTTTTTACAAATGTTTTGGATATTTTTCCTTTATTATCCAAATTGTTGCTGATGTGTGTATTTTTGATTTGCAGCTGTCGGTGTGCTGCAGCCATGCCTGATCAGGTCTCTCTTGAAAAGCAGCTTTTTAATCTCATGGAGACATATCTGGTTAAATAAATGTTAAATGCAAACAGCTGCTGAAAAGACTAGAAAAACATGACCTAGTAATATTTCAATGCACGCTTTTAAAACTCAGCAGGAGATGGGAAGTGGAGAAGTTAGGCATTACAGTGTTGAAACCAAACACTGGACTTCTCAAATTAACACTTTAGCTCATACAATACATGCTTGCAGTGAGCTGCTATGATGCTGTGAGACTTGGCGTACGCAGCAGCATGTTCACAGGTTCAGGTCATGATTAACACGTCCTGCTGGTTTTCTGCAGCAGCATTCATCAGCACCAGGGGTTAAAATCAGACTGTTGTCCTCAGACACACTGACTTCCGAAAACGGCTTCAGAAAAGACTGATGTAATAAAATACAGGCCTAGAATCAAACCCAGAACCTTCTTGCTGCAAGGCAACAGCTCTGCCAACTGCACCACTGTGCAGCCATCTGTACTATTCATGTGTAGTTAATAAAGTTTCTTTTTATACCCACAAGAAATATTTTGAAATTTTAAAATTATTCTCTAAAAATTTCTCTAAAGAAACCTAGACATTTCTGAGATTCAAAAGTAAAAAGTAATTTTTTTTAGATTTATCTCTTAACTTGGAAATTTCTGAGTTTGAAAAGTGAAAAATTTTCACCTTTTGTAACTTAAAAATGTCTAAGATTTTTCAAGAAATTTTCTGAGATTCATCTCAAAATTTCCAAGTTTTTTAAGCAAATTTTTGAATTTTCAAACTCAGAAATTTATGATTTTCTTTCTAAAATATTTTGGGAATTAATCTAAAAAAAAATTCTAGCTTTTTTTTTCCAGAAATCTCCTTGTTTCTTCTAGAAAAATTCTAAAATTAAGTTCAAAATTTCTGAGTTTTTTGGCTGACGTACTTTTCCTTTTTTTTTCTATTTCTAACAGCCCTAATTTAACACCATGCTTTAGTCTGATATCTTCAAAAAAAATATATGAACTTTTGGAAGTATGAATCTACCTTCAACTGCATCTAGTTTTATAATTGGTAGTAAAAACTATTTAGAATGTATAATCTTTGACCGTTTTGAACTTATCATGTTTCTTGTAAGTAATATTTTAAAAATAAACCTGGACAATCTAATTAGGTTAGCAACGCCTCAAACATGAGTCTACTCTAAGAAGAACCAATGCCCTTTGACCCCTCCTCTCACGTGTCGCTCCATCTATCGCCTTACATCGTTCCAGGCCGTCTTCCCTATCATGTGCCTCCGTTTAGACTCACCATTTGCCCCCTGAATCAGCGCTCTGCTGCAACCGGAGACCCTGAACCTGTGACTCGTTTGCAAAAAGAAGGGCTATCCCTAAATGTTTCCTGACTCACTGACTAAAACAGATGATCTTAAAAGTAAACTGCAACACAAAAAGTGTAAAGTCTATGCAACATGTGTTGGCAACTTCTAATAAATCACAACCAAACAAATCTCAGTTTCACATGGAGTGAAACTCTCTTTGGTGTGCATTTCTCTCACTGTGGGGGGTCGTAAAAAGTGCTGTCATAAAATCAGAAAGGGTAAAAGTGAGAATATGTGAAATGCCAGGGAGAGGAGGGAGAGGGGAGGAAACAGCCAGTGAGGTCACATCATTTCACACTGGACTCGCCGTTCACAGAGGAGCAACACACTCAGCTAACAAAGTTTTTTCTTTGACCAGGTTTCCAAAAGCTTTGTTTTAAGTTTAAGCTTTGTTTTTATATCTGCACTCAGCTTTCTGTGCTGTAAAACAGAACCAGTGCAAATTTAAAGGATTATGATTGAAGTTTCCAGAGTCGTTTGGAGATGCAGAAGATGCAGAAAAAGAAGCCGTCTCTTAAAAAAGCAACTGATCGGTGAGTAATGGAGCAATGATATTTAGAAAGAATGAGTCATTAAAATTGTCATCACGTCTTTGACACCAGACATTTTTTCTTTTAAAAATATAGTATATTTTGTTATCAAAAACAAAAATATGTTTTAAAAACTATTGCAGTGCGGACAGATGACGAAGTTATTTGTAATAATGATGAAGTTATTTGTAATAATGATGAAGTTATTTGTAATTATGATGAAGTTAGGTGTAATTATGTTGTTTCAAAGTCAGAAAACAGAAATGAAAACAGTGAATGAGTAAGGTTTTTACAGAGATACTAAATATTAATTAATAAATCAGATTTTTTTTTATATTTGGTCTTTTTAAATCAAGCAGTTGCGAAGTTACTTTACAAAGGTTGAGAAGTTGTGTGTTGCTTTTTAACCTCATGGCGCAGTTACTTAATTATGATGATATTGATGACATTTAATGTCAAAATATCCTAAAAAATTAATGAATACCAAAATGTTTTCTGTATGAAAAGCATGTTTTATACCTGCTTAAAGGTTTTCCTTTTTAAAAGGTAAAGAAAAAGACCTTATCTGATGCTGCTCTATGCAGATACGTGAAGGTTGACCCACCTCGGCATGATGAATGCTTCCTTACTTTCTGTTAAAATGATTTCACCACTTGGTGGTGCTGAAAGGCTGTGTAGAGGTTTCATCCCAAGGTGATCTGCTATGCAGATCATTTAAAAATGTAAAGAAAAAAAAAACCAAAAATGACATAATGTTCAATAGTTATTCATGACCAACAGATGTAAAAAAAAAAAATTTTTTAAAATGCACTTGTTTAACCCCATTTAAAATGTGCTTTATGGCTGAGATTGTGGTCAGACATGGCAAAAACCAGAAAGGAATAAAACTCTTTCTCTACCTGAAATTAAACACCCAATAATGACCAAGTTCAGCATAAAAAGATCATTAGACCCATTAATAAAATGTTATTTTTCTTATCTGTCTTGAATCTACCAAGAAAGAGCAGCATAATGGCATCTCTGAAGAATTTGAATCAATATTTGTCTTTGGGATCAATAAAACATTTTCAAATTTGATTTTTTTTTTTTTCTTAAAGGCTAAATAATGCAATCATACCCGCTGACAAATCAATATGTTTTAATTTATAGTGAACTTTAGAATAAGTTGGAACTGGAAGACAGCTTAAATATCCAAAATAAATAAACAAAACAACTAAAGCAACAAATAAAATCGATACTGAAGTCTCTGTAAACAAATCTGCCACACTGAAACCTTTTATCATCCAGTTTTTAGTAGAAACAGAGAAAGAAAAGAGGAAAAACAAACAATTATTGAAGTCATTTTAACTTATAATGTGGTTAATTGATTAATTGCTTACTGTGACATGGCAGCTTGTTTCTCCTAAACATCATTTAACCGTTTGACTGCAGTTCAGCATTTTTGAGTAAGTTAATTGCATTCAGTCCAGTTGCTCATAAGTTTCTGTCAACACAAGCTAAGTCAACAGTGACTGTCAACAGAGGTTTAAAGCATTTGTCACCCGAGGAAGCTTTAATGTCGCTCCTTAATCTCAGCATAGTGACAGAAGATTTCTGCCGCTGGTAAACGCAGTGGATCAACTTTGACAACCTTTGAAGGAATCAGAACCAGAACCTGTTCACAAGGCAGCAATTAAATATTATGGACGGAGACTAAGTGTGCATACAAAACACACGATGTTGTACCGTCAAACATGAAATCAGATATCTGGAGAGTTTTGGACTTCTACACTGTAAAACATTTGAGCCGCATTTAGTTGTGTCTACTGTCTTCTTCTCTTGAAGTCAAATAAATTTAGTGAGTTTTAGATTTTGAACATAAATGTGTGAGTTAGTGAAAGATTAACTTACAGTAGTAAGTTGTGTTAACTTTTTATTCATTTTGTCAAACCTCCCAGAGTTGAATAAAGGAGTTTTTAGGTTAGCATTTAAAAAACCTGAAAGAAGAAAAAGACAGGAGTGGGAACTCTTTCCCAGAATGCTTAGCGGCATGTTTTTGTATCCTGAGATGGAGATGCGTTACATTGATCTGACTCTGGTGTTTTATTAAGGAAAATGTTTGGTTTTATATCCTCCTCTCACTAAATGTTTCTGAGCTGAATTCAGTGTGACGTTTAATAAAATTCATTATCAGATCATAAATATTTTCATTCAATTTGAAATAAGAATTTAAATTATTCTAGAGGAAAATACGTAGTTATTTTAACTTGATAATGTGAGTGAAATAACAGAGAAATGTGACCTTTAACTGGGAGAGGGCAGTTTTTTTTTTTCTTGCATATTGTGAAATAATTATTTGGTTTAAATTGCAGCATTAAGTTAAAACTCACAATTCAAGATTAATGAACTTAAAAAACAGTTTAGACCACTTGTCTCTTGTTAAATCAACTTCATGAACTTTAACTTCTGAGTTAAAACCAAAGCAATTTTCTTGTTGACTTAAATTGCATTTTCATAGCAGCAGCTGGACTTTCATTTTCAAATTAAACCACCGTCAAATGTTTTACAGTGTACAGATACTGATTTTGTTTAGCTGTGCATGTAGATGTGGTTTTATTTGACACCACGATAACTTGATTAAATGACCATTTTAAAGAATATGTGTGCATGAAGCACAACTAATTATAGGCAGACATGTGGGAAGCACTCTGTCTGATCTATCGCCCTTCTCTGGCTCCGGGTCACGACACAATCCGCTCTGCAGACCGGCTTCAACTCTGCCATCATTTCTATTCCTGAAGGAGCAATGTGGGTGTTTTTGTGTGTGATTTTTGTCTCTCCAGACAAGTTTATGATTAAAGTCATTAATATTACCTTGACCTTCTGGCCCAGTCAGTAATTTGTTTTCCATTGATTATAGAAAGCAGTATAGTTGATGTTCTTTTTACATACTTTGCTGTCTTTTGACAGACTCCATTCTTTGTTGAATAAAATTAATTTTAGAGTTTTTCAGGAATTCCATGAATATCGTTAAATTTTGTCACTTGATGCTAAAAGCTAGCTTTCAGGAGAAAAGTGAAATCCCAAATCTGATGTTAGCGTCCATCTGCTGAGATCTGAAGGTAAAAACGATGCAGGAAACACTGAATATTTTACCCTGTTCTTCTATACATACGCATTACTTACTGTATTAGTTTACTAAGTATTAAGTATTACTACTTTTTGCTTAAGTTAAAAAAAATATGTTGAATTAGTAATAGTTTTCCTTGAGCGTAATTTTTGGGTTCTCTACCAGAGCAGACAGATCTATTATAAAGTAATCATGGTGTGAAAAGTTTTCTACTCCATTTTATCAGATATGTTTGCTGATTTTACAAGACAATTAACGGCTAAATTCCAGGTTGCTATGCTAGTGCACATGACCTAAAATATTTTAAATGTTTTAATAAACAAACAGGTAACAGTGACGCTCCTGCCTTGACAGCCTGGTACTGCAGCATGTCAGTGCTCTCCCATGTGCTTGTAGCATTAATAAACACATGTGCAGCTCTCCACTTTTTCAAGATGGCCTCTTTGGCAGCAGCAAGCCGTGTGGCATTACCACAACCTTCGATGACTGCTGGATAATGTCTCAAGTCAAATGTACATTGACTCCAGAGGAATGGCAGTGGTAAATCACATCCTCTGGAGAGCGCTCCCCATGATGCAACTGCCAGAAATCAAAGACAGCTTTATGACAAGAGGTGTCCGTCTGGGGGAATCTAAGATGTCATAAGACACAAATCATAGTAGGAGCCTGATCTTACATGCAGAAAGGAGAGGAGTGTTTACCAGAAGGATTTCTGTGAAGGTCTCAAAATTGCATGTGTGTCGTCTTCACTGTGTGTCCACATGAATTTCACAGTAGTAAAAATCAAACTGCTCTTATGGAAGCAGAATAAAATGCCTGTAGAGAAAGACAACAGAAAGTTGGTCATCAGATTTTGCTCTTGGAAAATGTCACATCAGTGTTTTAATTTATTTATTTTTCACCTTAAAGAGGAAAAAATTACTTTTTTGAGCNTTTTTCAACCCATCTTTCTCCCCTTCTTTCTGGCATCCAAACTCTGTCCCCTATGTTGACTTCCCTCCTCCTCCGCCTCCACCACCGCCACCTCATCCCCCCTCGCCACCTCACTAACACACACACACGTTCCTAAGTTGTTAGGGTGATTTTTGTTCATTATAAGGAATATATGATTTACTTTCAGCAGCCTGTCTGTTTAGTGGCTGGTAGGCTGTAAATTTTTGATGTGTAAAATGATTTTTTTTAAAATCAGTAACTCACTTGTAATGGCTAATGAAGCTGTGAGTAGATATTTGTTTTGATATTTTACATTTTTGTTCTTTTCTGATATGAACATTTTTAATTAAGGGTAGAACATTTTCTATTAAGGCTGCACCGATTTATCAGCCAGCCAGTTTATCTTTGCCGATTTCCTTAATTTTGAGAGATAAGTGATCGGCCAATACTTCTATGTGAAGCCGATTTTATCCACTGATCTTATGTAACTTTGCAAAGGTCAATAATCAACGACTTCCCTCTTCTGCTCTGCAGTGAGAAACGTTTGACAGTCAACCCACTGTTGCCAACTTAGCAGCTTTCTTGCTGTTTTTCGCAGCAATTGAGAAAAAAAAAATTGGCATAGGAAAAAATCGGAATTGGCAGGTCAGCTGTTTCAAAGATCGGTGATCAGCCAGAAAACTGCTATTGGTGCACCCTTATTATTATTTCTTTTATCTACCACTTTCACCTCATTTGGGAAATGATCACCTGCAGACTGTGATGGCGCCGCTCACTGTGACTGAAAGCTTAGAGACGCATCCACCAGCTCTAAAATGACTTTATTTGACCTTTTTTTGTGTCTTCACACCTAGAAAAAAAATCTATCTATTTCAGCTGTACTGTACCTAGACTTTTGTTTAGTCTTTTAGTCCGGAGATTAATTCATTATGCAGGTAAATACAAAAATGTTCTCGTTTAATTGTAAATTTTTTGCTGTACAATTTTATAGTTTAAACTATTTTATTATACCCATAAAATCAAAGTTATACAATCGCATTTTTTTACTGGAGACTATCAAAAATTATTTAAAATCATTCATAGTGAGCACGAAACAACCAAACTACAACAATATGAAATAAAGCAGAGGAGATGGACAGCACCCCTTTAAGCCACATTCACCACCTCCAAAGTGAAACAAAACAGAAATACGCTAAAGGGAGCTGTTTAGTCTCATTCAGGTATTGTTTATTATTGTTGGTAGTAGGAGTTGAATCTGAAAACAACTGAAACAGTGACGACCCTCAGAGGTGGACCGGGGGGGCCATGGCCCCCTCTTGAAAAATACTGGCCTCCTCAAAGAGTCGTGTTTATGTCTTGAAAAGGCATCTTCTTTAATGAAGACATAATTGTTAAACCTAATAAATAAATAAATGGACAAATAATGTTCTTTTTATTTCATTAGGTGGGCCCCTGTAACATTTTCCCTTTGAAAAATTTCTGGAGGAGCCACTAACTGCAGAATTATAATGACAAACAATGAATAGGTTAATTCTCTGTATTTGGCATTGCTGCTCATTCTAGATGCTTCTTGTTGAATATTTCAGATTAATGAACAGACCAAAGCGCGGGCGCTGTAATATTTTTCAAAAGCAAATCAAACTTTGTGAAACAAGTGAACTTAGACTCAACTCGTAAACAGGACTTTTTTTTTTTTTACAGTGTTTTTGTAAGTAAACTAATCCATTCATGCCATCCTTAAACCTCAGGAGACTTTTTGAGTTAGTTCAACTTTTTGTTCTCCATCAGGGTAGCAGCAAGTCTTCATTCACATTTTTCTGCTGATTTCAGTGTAGTTACTGTTTTTGTTGTTCTGTACTTGTAGTTGTTAAAGATCTGTTAAAGATTATTAATGTGTTAATAAGAATGTGTTAAAATGTTAAACTTTTCTTTCCCACAAGCCCTGCAGTTTGTCTGCTGCAGCCATAATTCAGTCATTAATCAAATAAAATGATGGAAAACTGGACTTACTGTTGGATCTAGTTGTAGTTTAATCTGTTCAGACTTAACATGTTGCACCAGATGTCTAAAATATAATTTCTTGGTTGAGATTTTCTTTGTTTGTTTTGTTTTTGAGATCTGAAAGTGGGTTTGAAGGAGATAGTTCTGCTTATTTGGTGAAACGAATGACATAAATTATCTGCTTTTATTCCTCTAAACTTAAACAGTGCAGCTTTAACTTCTGTCAGTGCTGGTTATGTTGAACGTTGTTAAAGGTCAAATCTAATTTTGTAGCTTAAGAACTCGTATTGTTGACCAAAACAGTTAAGACAGATAATCTGTGAACCGAAATGCTCCCAGTACTAGCTGCCGAAATACACCACCCAGTCAGAAGCAACCAATCAGAGCCAGGAGGTGGGTCTTAGCGCTGTCAATCACTTGTTATTCTACAGCTGGTTCACCACACAGCCTGGCACCAATGCTAAGGCTAGTTGGCAGAGCCACCGATGACGGCAGATAAACAGTTTTCCTGGAACGATAAGTTGTTTTTCCATCCTTAGCACATTGAGTAGCATTGATTGACAGCCCTAAGACCCGCCTCCTGGCTCTGATTGGTTGTTTCTGGTATTATAAACTTATACCTTAAAAATACATTAAAACAAAACTAGTTATTCAGCTCAGATTACATACATATTTTAATAAAACACTAGCTTGTACTTCATATCACGAAGAGCAGAAACACATTTATATTGTTTAATCTCATTGCCAAACTGACATCTTTAATTGAAATGCATCTTTCAGTTGTTCTGAATCTAAATGTTTTTGAAAATATCAGTTCCTTTTAAGTTGTATTTGTTTTCTCTTTTTACAAATGTTTTGGATATTTTTCCTTTATTATCCAAATTGTTGCTGATGTGTGTATTTTTGATTTGCAGCTGTCGGTGTGCTGCAGCCATGCCTGATCAGGTCTCTCTTGAAAAGCAGCTTTTTAATCTCATGGAGACATATCTGGTTAAATAAATGTTAAATGCAAACAGCTGCTGAAAAGACTAGAAAAACATGACCTAGTAATATTTCAATGCACGCTTTTAAAACTCAGCAGGAGATGGGAAGTGGAGAAGTTAGGCATTACAGTGTTGAAACCAAACACTGGACTTCTCAAATTAACACTTTAGCTCATACAATACATGCTTGCAGTGAGCTGCTATGATGCTGTGAGACTTGGCGTACGCAGCAGCATGTTCACAGGTTCAGGTCATGATTAACACGTCCTGCTGGTTTTCTGCAGCAGCATTCATCAGCACCAGGGGTTAAAATCAGACTGTTGTCCTCAGACACACTGACTTCCGAAAACGGCTTCAGAAAAGACTGATGTAATAAAATACAGGCCCAGAATCAAACCCAGAACCTTCTTGCTGCAAGGCAACAGCTCTGCCAACTGCACCACTGTGCAGCCATCTATACTATTCATGTGTAGTTAATAAAGTTTATTTTTATACCCACAAGAAATATTTAGAAATTTTAAAATTATTCTCAAAAAATGTCTCTAAAGAAACCTAGACATTTCTGAGATTCAAAAGTAAAAAGTAATTTTTTTAGATTTATCTCTTAACTTGGAAATTTCTGAGTTTGAAAAGTGAAAAGTTTTCACCTCAAAATTTCCAAGTTTTTTAAGCAAATTTTTGAATTTTCAAACTCAGAAATTTATGATTTTCTTTCTAAAATATTTTGGGAATTAATCTAAAAAAAAATTCTAGCTTTTTTTTTCCAGAAATCTCCTTGTTTCTTCTAGAAAAATTCTAAAATTAAGTTCAAAATTTCTGAGTTTTTTGGCTGACGTACTTTTCCTTTTTTTTTCTATTTCTAACAGCCCTAATTTAACACCATGCTTTAGTCTGATATCTTCAAAAAAAATATATGAACTTTTGGAAGTATGAATCTACCTTCAACTGCATCTAGTTTTATAATTGGTAGTAAAAACTATTTAGAATGTATAATCTTTGACCGTTTTGAACTTATCATGTTTCTTGTAAGTAATATTTTAAAAATAAACCTGGACAATCTAATTAGGTTAGCAACGCCTCAAACATGAGTCTACTCTAAGAAGAACCAATGCCCTTTGACCCCTCCTCTCACGTGTCGCTCCATCTATCGCCTTACATCGTTCCAGGCCGTCTTCCCTATCATGTGCCTCCGTTTAGACTCACCATTTGCCCCCTGAATCAGCGCTCTGCTGCAACCGGAGACCCTGAACCTGTGACTCGTTTGCAAAAAGAAGGGCTATCCCTAAATGTTTCCTGACTCACTGACTAAAACAGATGATCTTAAAAGTAAACTGCAACACAAAAAGTGTAAAGTCTATGCAACATGTGTTGGCAACTTCTAATAAATCACAACCAAACAAATCTCAGTTTCACATGGAGTGAAACTCTCTTTGGTGTGCATTTCTCTCACTGTGGGGGGTCGTAAAAAGTGCTGTCATAAAATCAGAAAGGGTAAAAGTGAGAATATGTGAAATGCCAGGGAGAGGAGGGAGAGGGGAGGAAACAGCCAGTGAGGTCACATCATTTCACACTGGACTCGCCGTTCACAGAGGAGCAACACACTCAGCTAACAAAGTTTTTTCTTTGACCAGGTTTCCAAAAGCTTTGTTTTAAGTTTAAGCTTTGTTTTTATATCTGCACTCAGCTTTCTGTGCTGTAAAACAGAACCAGTGCAAATTTAAAGGATTATGATTGAAGTTTCCAGAGTCGTTTGGAGATGCAGAAGATGCAGAAAAAGAAGCCGTCTCTTAAAAAAGCAACTGATCGGTGAGTAATGGAGCAATGATATTTAGAAAGAATGAGTCATTAAAATTGTCATCACGTCTTTGACACCAGACATTTTTTCTTTTAAAAATATAGTATATTTTGTTATCAAAAACAAAAATATGTTTTAAAAACTATTGCAGTGCGGACAGATGACGAAGTTATTTGTAATAATGATGAAGTTATTTGTAATAATGATGAAGTTATTTGTAATTATGATGAAGTTAGGTGTAATTATGTTGTTTCAAAGTCAGAAAACAGAAATGAAAACAGTGAATGAGTAAGGTTTTTACAGAGATACTAAATATTAATTAATAAATCAGATTTTTTTTTATATTTGGTCTTTTTAAATCAAGCAGTTGCGAAGTTACTTTACAAAGGTTGAGAAGTTGTGTGTTGCTTTTTAACCTCATGGCGCAGTTACTTAATTATGATGATATTGATGACATTTAATGTCAAAATATCCTAAAAAATTAATGAATACCAAAATGTTTTCTGTATGAAAAGCATGTTTTATACCTGCTTAAAGGTTTTCCTTTTTAAAAGGTAAAGAAAAAGACCTTATCTGATGCTGCTCTATGCAGATACGTGAAGGTTGACCCACCTCGGCATGATGAATGCTTCCTTACTTTCTGTTAAAATGATTTCACCACTTGGTGGTGCTGAAAGGCTGTGTAGAGGTTTCATCCCAAGGTGATCTGCTATGCAGATCATTTAAAAATGTAAAGAAAAAAAAAACCAAAAATGACATAATGTTCAATAGTTATTCATGACCAACAGATGTAAAAAAAAAAAATTTTTTAAAATGCACTTGTTTAACCCCATTTAAAATGTGCTTTATGGCTGAGATTGTGGTCAGACATGGCAAAAACCAGAAAGGAATAAAACTCTTTCTCTACCTGAAATTAAACACCCAATAATGACCAAGTTCAGCATAAAAAGATCATTAGACCCATTAATAAAATGTTATTTTTCTTATCTGTCTTGAATCTACCAAGAAAGAGCAGCATAATGGCATCTCTGAAGAATTTGAATCAATATTTGTCTTTGGGATCAATAAAACATTTTCAAATTTGATTTTTTTTTTTTTCTTAAAGGCTAAATAATGCAATCATACCCGCTGACAAATCAATATGTTTTAATTTATAGTGAACTTTAGAATAAGTTGGAACTGGAAGACAGCTTAAATATCCAAAATAAATAAACAAAACAACTAAAGCAACAAATAAAATCGATACTGAAGTCTCTGTAAACAAATCTGCCACACTGAAACCTTTTATCATCCAGTTTTTAGTAGAAACAGAGAAAGAAAAGAGGAAAAACAAACAATTATTGAAGTCATTTTAACTTATAATGTGGTTAATTGATTAATTGCTTACTGTGACATGGCAGCTTGTTTCTCCTAAACATCATTTAACCGTTTGACTGCAGTTCAGCATTTTTGAGTAAGTTAATTGCATTCAGTCCAGTTGCTCATAAGTTTCTGTCAACACAAGCTAAGTCAACAGTGACTGTCAACAGAGGTTTAAAGCATTTGTCACCCGAGGAAGCTTTAATGTCGCTCCTTAATCTCAGCATAGTGACAGAAGATTTCTGCCGCTGGTAAACGCAGTGGATCAACTTTGACAACCTTTGAAGGAATCAGAACCAGAACCTGTTCACAAGGCAGCAATTAAATATTATGGACGGAGACTAAGTGTGCATACAAAACACACGATGTTGTACCGTCAAACATGAAATCAGATATCTGGAGAGTTTTGGACTTCTACACTGTAAAACATTTGAGCCGCATTTAGTTGTGTCTACTGTCTTCTTCTCTTGAAGTCAAATAAATTTAGTGAGTTTTAGATTTTGAACATAAATGTGTGAGTTAGTGAAAGATTAACTTACAGTAGTAAGTTGTGTTAACTTTTTATTCATTTTGTCAAACCTCCCAGAGTTGAATAAAGGAGTTTTTAGGTTAGCATTTAAAAAACCTGAAAGAAGAAAAAGACAGGAGTGGGAACTCTTTCCCAGAATGCTTAGCGGCATGTTTTTGTATCCTGAGATGGAGATGCGTTACATTGATCTGACTCTGGTGTTTTATTAAGGAAAATGTTTGGTTTTATATCCTCCTCTCACTAAATGTTTCTGAGCTGAATTCAGTGTGACGTTTAATAAAATTCATTATCAGATCATAAATATTTTCATTCAATTTGAAATAAGAATTTGAATTATTCTAGAGTAAAATACGTAGTTATTTTAACTTGATAATGTGAGTGAAATAACAGAGAAATGTGACCTTTAACTGGGAGAGGGCAGTTTTTTTTTTTCTTGCATATTGTGAAATAATTATTTGGTTTAAATTGCAGCATTAAGTTAAAACTCACAATTCAAGATTAATGAACTTAAAAAACAGTTTAGACCACTTGTCTCTTGTTAAATCAACTTCATGAACTTTAACTTCTGAGTTAAAACCAAAGCAATTTTCTTGTTGACTTAAATTGCATTTTCATAGCAGCAGCTGGACTTTCATTTTCAAATTAAACCACCGTCAAATGTTTTACAGTGTACAGACACTGATTTTGTTTAGCTGTGCATGTAGATGTGGTTTTATTTGACACCACGATAACTTGATTAAATGACCATTTTAAAGAATATGTGTGCATGAAGCACAACTAATTATAGGCAGACATGTGGGAAGCACTCTGTCTGATCTATCGCCCTTCTCTGGCTCCGGGTCACGACACGATCCGCTCTGCAGACCGGCTTCAACTCTGCCATCATTTCTATTCCTGAAGGAGCAATGTGGGTGTTTTTGTGTGTGATTTTTGTCTCTCCAGACAAGTTTATGATTAAAGTCATTAATATTATCTTGACCTTCTGGCCCAGTCAGTAATTTGTTTTCCATTGATTATAGAAAGCAGTATAGTTGATGTTCTTTTTACATACTTTGCTGTCTTTTGACAGACTCCATTCTTTGTTGAATAAAATTAATTTTAGAGTTTTTCAGGAATTCCATGAATATCGTTAAATTTCGTCACTTGATGCTAAAAGCTAGCTTTCAGGAGAAAAGTGAAATCCCAAATCTGATGTTAGCGTCCATCTGCTGAGATCTGAAGGTAAAAACGATGCAGGAAACACTGAATATTTTACCCTGTTCTTCTATACATACGCATTACTTACTGTATTAGTTTACTAAGTATTAAGTATTACTACTTTTTGCTTAAGTTAAAAAAAATATGTTGAATTAGTAATAGTTTTCCTTGAGAGTAATTTTTGGGTTCTCTACCAGAGCAGACAGATCTATTATAAAGTAATCATGGTGTGAAAAGTTTTCTACTCCATTTTATCAGATATGTTTGCTGATTTTACAAGACAATTAACGGCTAAATTCCAGCTTGCTATGCTAGTGCACATGACCTAAAATATTTTAAATGTTTTAATAAACAAACAGGTAACAGTGACGCTCCTGCCTTGACAGCCTGGTACTGCAGCATGTCAGTGCTCTCCCATGTGCTTGTAGCATTAATAAACTCATGTGCAGCTCTCCACTTTTTCAAGATGGCCTCTTTGGCAGCAGCAAGCCGTGTGGCATTACCACAACCTTCGATGACTGCTGGATAATGTCTCAAGTCAAATGTACATTGACTCCAGAGGAATGGCAGTGGTAAATCACATCCTCTGGAGAGCGCTCCCCATGATGCAACCGCCAGAAATCAAAGACAGCTTTATGACAAGAGGTGTCCGTCTGGGGGAATCTAAGATGTCATAAGACATAAATCATAGTAGGAGCCTGATCTTACATGCAGAAAGGAGAGGAGTGTTTACCAGAAGGATTTCTGTGAAGGTCTCAAAATTGCATGTGTGTCGTCTTCACTGTGTGTCCACATGAATTTCACAGTAGTAAAAATCAAACTGCTCTTATGGAAGCAGAATAAAATGCCTGTAGAGAAAGACAACAGAAAGTTGATCATCAGATTTTGCTCTTGGAAAATGTCACATCAGTGTTTTAATTTATTTATTTTTCACCTTAAAGAGGAAAAAATTACTTTTTTGAGCTTTACATCAAGTAATAATGTTATTCCATCATCAAAAACATACCTGGAGTTTTGCATTGATTCCTTTATGAATGTTTGAGAAATACTTTCATCTCCATGTCAGCCATTTAGCTGTGCAAAACGCTTGGCTGGACCTAGCTCCGCCTTCGAGACTCATCTCCTCCTCTGAGCTTCCTAGTTTCTGCCTCACAGAGCAGGAAACCCTCACAACTACCCCCACTGAGCTCCTTCAGACTAGCCAGAAGCAATTAGCAAACACCTGGTGGAACTGCACATCAGCTGAACTCATAACTATTAACTACTTCTCAGTGTATCTGGAATGATGTCTTCCTGAAGGTGGAGTTTTTAAAGATACAGAAGCCCAATTTCAAGGTGTTGAAACTTGGAGGGAATGTTTTCTTTTAAATCATATTTGATATTTATACTATTTTCATAACAAATTAAATTAACATAATTACTTGATTATGTCATAAAATGGTACTATGTGCCTGGAAAACATATTAATGCCCCCACTTTAACTTTTCCTCAATTGTTTTCATTTGTTTGATGAGGCAGCAATGGCGGATGTTACATCGTAAATACAATCCTACATTTGTCAGATGAGTATAAAATACCTGGATAGTCACTGATTAGTGACAGGGATTGGGTTTGTATAATTTGTGAATATATGCTCCTTGGTGTTACTGACATAATCTTGCTATGTATGATGTGAAGCGCTTTTTAGAAAATTTGTTGTGTATTTATTTACAACAAACATCTATTTATGTAATATTTGCTGCTTATGTGTCAGCAGTAAATATGATGTTTTGTTTCTTCCTTTTTGATAGAAACTACTACTTCTTTGAGTGAAGGTTGTAGTATTTTAGATTCATTTATACCACAGCTTATATGATAAAAATACATTTCTTGTCGTTTGTTTATCAGGTTCTAAAATTATTTCATTGTCATTTATTCTTTAGTAAATAATGATAAACTGCAAAATTAATTTAATTTGTACTTTTAGAACCACGTTTATTAGCAATATCTTAAACTTTATTCTTACTTTGATTCATGTGGTAAGGACACAAATGAAAACACCGACTTTGACTCTTTGGTGAACCTTTAAAATATATTTACCGCATATTATTGAACAACAGTCTATGCTACGTTCAATCTAAAATACAAATTTAGCTCTTTTTGACATAAAAAGGCTTGCTAATGTTTTAATAACAAATGTATATGATTAACTGTGTTGGACTCGCACAGTCAGTGTAGTTTATGTATCTCCTGAGTCAAATGCCAGTAAGATCAAAACCCAACCTTATAAAAAAACATTCTCCTCAGTTCACTTCCTTAAAAATAACCCAGTAACAAAACAAGCAATCACAACAAGTTCAAGCGGAGACAGATGAAAAACCAACCCTGACCCCATTGCCTTAACCCTTCAGAAACATCCCAGCAGTAAAATATTTAATAAATCATGAAGGCATAGCTGGACAACACAGGCTTAGATAATGTGACCTTTACTGTTGGAAGAATCTGGTAACTATTTTAAGCGGATAATCATAATTTTGGTATCTGGAGCTCGTGAGAATTTGTTTTATTGTTTATGATGTTGAAAGTGGATGTGTCAAACTGGCCCAATGCCATAAGGTACAGCAGATGCACTGTCCTGTAAAACAAGGCAAACTCTTGTTTTAACAAATAAATGAATTATAACATGATTCCCAATCTCAGATTTTTCAAATCTGCACCACAGAGCCACAGTTAGAGACAGTTGACATGAATGCTTTATAAAGCTGTTTTGTTAAAGCTATAAATGGTCTGTTGTGCTTGAACACTGTGACATTGTATTGTACTCTATATTTAGAGGGAAATATTCTAGGTTTAACCTTGTCATAAGCATTATTGTCACATTTATTTTTGTTTTTATGTACTTTTTTTGCTAGCATTTGAGCAGAAAGGAATTTACTGTTCAATGAATCTGCATGATTAAGTCACATTTGAGGGGTTTTTAAATAATCTAAATGTATTTAAGTTTGGTAAGGGAAGTTAACCCACCACAATTCCTCTTTAAATTCCTGATCATTTTTCAGCCCAATGTACACAGAAATGGTGACAATCATTTAGTGCATAAATGTTTTATGCAGTGAAATATGTGAAACAAAATTACAATGATTGGATATTTAAAAATGTGTGTGGGGGGAATCTATGGTTTAGACTTTAAACTCCCCTTTGTAAAGATGAAATCTCGTCTCTGATTCCTGTTAAACTTAATTCCTGCTCCTGTGTTGTTATCCAGACAGATGGTTGACCTGATAGTAATCTTACTTTGATTCCAGAGGAATTTTAAAAGATTCTGCGTGGAATACTGGACTCATTAGCAGATTATAGGAAAAGGGGTGATATAGAAGTAAAATCAAAAAAAGACTTGGTTGACTTTTATTCTGAAAAACTCAGACGGAAGCTAATTCAGTGGGCGTTTATGGCGGAACACAGAAGATTCGTTGTCATGGCTAACGGCACAAAACAGTCAAGAGATTCCCGTATTAACAAAGATTGAGGTCAACACATTGGTGAAGGTATTTATTTAATATCTAGAGCACGTACTGATGGCAGTATTGTATAGTAGCGAACTACGTTGTGGCTAGCATTAGCCAGCTAGCCATGGGAGCCCCACAAAATGGCTGGTGGGATGTGTGGGGCTGCGCAGGTTGGCCCGCTACTGTTAATTCTTTCTGTAAATTACATTTTCTTGCTATGTATCATGCCATTTGTTAAAGAATATTGCATAAACTTTAATTGAAAAAGTGGCTGTATTTTCAATCTGCGGAAAGCACATATAATGACTGACCGCTCCCTGCTGAACTATTCCCTCTTCTCGCGAGATTTGAGTCACTCCGCCATGCAGTGATGTTTGTTTTGGGATGAGAATATACATCAGTGGTCCCCAAAGTCGGTCCTGGAGGTCCGGCATCCTGTATGTTTTAGTTCTCTTCCTGGTGGTAGTAAGAACCTTTTCAGCATATCATTGTTTTTCTTAGGTCTCTAATGAGCCATCATTTGATCCAGGTGCGCTAAACCAGGGAGAGAACTAAAACATGCAGGATGCCGGCCCTCCAGGACTGACTTTGGGGACCACTGATATACATCGATGTGGATGAGCTCCTAACTCTACAGACATTTAGAGACAGAAGACTCTGATATTTAAAATATTGAGGAAATAGTAAAGACAGAACAATGGCAAAATGCTTTAATAATAAATTAGTTAGGAGTATTACAGGACTTTATTTGTCCAATTCAAGCAAACTCCCTCCCTCTTTCTCAATACATGTGTGCTTCTGAGTGACCTGGTTATTTCTGGTGCACTTTGCATTTTCTTTTCTTTTAGACAATTAACTTACCAGCGAGCTCATTGACTTCCTTGGTTCACTACTTCCTTTCTTTTCTGCTGTCTGTGAGGGGGATCCCACTGCCCTGCAGCAATTCTGGGAGATTCATTTGCTGTCCAATAATACGAATTTAGTGTTTTTTGGTTAATTAGTAGAGAAATTAGACTATTTACTCATTAATTCTTTTCTTCTAGAAAACTTGATTCCAGTTAACACAGGGTGAATCCTCTGAAAACAGCTGAAGTATCAATCGGTGACTTTTTTTCTGCATGTGTGTGCAGGTTGCTCCATGTTCATCTATTGCGGTTCCTCTTGAAAAGAGGAACACTCCAATCAGGATTTGTATTCTGATACAGAATCAGTCAGTAATCAGTCTTACATTGTCATGTTTTTTGCTTCACACAGTTGCAAATGGCACACTGTAAGAGCATTAAGATCCTGAACAGTAAAGTTATTGCCTGCAGAGACTTTGCAGATTGGCATCTCAAAATAATGATGATTGAATTATTTATTTTTATCCTCATTTTCAGTTACTACTTTTATTTATTGCAGTGTGGCTCTCTGAAATGTAGGGCATTCCTGTCAGAAAACAATATTTGAGTATCACTGACTTGTAGCTGATACAATGTGTGTTTTGACACACAGCTTATGACCTGATACTTTAACGACACGTAAGCACCAAACAAATTCAGTCCAGTCCTGTAAATTTTGATACAAGAAATTAGAATTTGATCTGACTTAGTGCATTATGACGTTAGCATTTCAGCTGAATAATAACATATTTACTGACCTGAAATATCAAGAAAATAATCTACCTTGCTCATAAGTCTTTAAGTTTTATGATTACTATTTTTAGATTATGGTATTTTAATATTTACAGCACAGTCTTTATTGCTGATTATTAACTTGAAGTGTTTTTAAAGTACTCCTACAGAGCAGTATCAGTTTTGGTATACTGAAAATATCAAAAAGCAAAAAATAATGGCACATCAAAATGATGCACGTAAAATTTTACATTGGTTAGTCTCTCATTCACTGCCAAGAGCCGGTGTCCTGAATGCACAATACCTGCTCCAAGCAAGCCCAGTCAAATAGTTGCATTTTATTCTCGGTGTATTAATAAATTCTTCAGAGGCCCTGAAATGTCTCAATTATTTGACTGAGTTTATTGGAGCAAGGGAAACATCTCTCTATGCAAGACATTGGTTTATGACACTTGGCTGATGAACTGACCATGGCGCACCATGCAGCATGAGGAACATTTCTCAGAGCATTGTAATGAAATCTTAACCAAAGAATAAGTAGAGATGTCGTCATGCACCAGTGTATTACCAGATAGTGGTTTTGGTGGTGGAAAAGAACCAAGAAGCATCTAAGTACTGGCATTGGTAAGTTTCTAGAGCAAAGGTCTGCAATTACAGCCTTCAATCATTTTGGATACATCCCTGCTCCAGGACACAAGAGTCAAAATAAATCCTTCTGCACATCAGCAAGTTTCACAAAGGCTCAGTGGTTAAAAATGTATTTGATTCAGGTATGTTGGAGCAGAAAATGCTTCCAAAAGTTGGCACTTGAGGACTGGAGTTGCAGTAATTTAGGATTTATAAGTTGATATTGTTAAGTTAGAGACAACAGTACATTTAGACAATGTAGGGTCCAGGTTTGCAGAAGATGCATATTAAATGAGGTCTGTAAAACAAAAAAAAAAGCTGGCTATCATCGTCATGTCTGACCACAGTCTTAAATCTGTCAGTGGACTCTGCATGTCTTACAAGATGTGTTAAGGCCAAGCAAGCTGACATATAAAAGTTTTTTTTTTATGCAACTTACTGTATTATTTTAGGTGATTAGTGTCATTAATGTCCAATTTGTTCTTTTAATCCCAAATTATCAGATTTGTTTGTAGCAGCCATTTTTGATTTGCTCATCATTATTTTCTGTTTGAATTATGAATTCACTATTGTTTCTTTGTAATTTTATCTAAGTTGTGTTTAGACAGTTTGAACAAGCACTGTTTTATCTATTGCCTGGTTATGTATGCATAAGAAGCTTTTGGAATCATTAATAAAATTAAACATTTGAGGCAAGTTATTGATTGGCTCATTAATGTGCAGACATTAATAGGTTAGATTAGATATCATTAGATATTAGATATCACTTAAAGAAAGTAGGATGACCATATTTCTTTTTGTTGGAGACACTGCTTTAATTTTAAATAGGTTTAATGGGGAAAAAAAGAAGACTTGGCATGATGGCTACTCTTGATCTGAATAATTATAATAGTATATTTCTGCTTTCCACCTCAGCCTCGCTGTGCACAAAGACTGTAACGGTTTACTCCTTGCTCCAACCCTGTGTTCGGAGCGCAGTGCTACCCTCTCCATCGGCTGCCCCACCAGAGAGCCCCATTTCATTTTTGGACCTGCGGTTGCTGCTCTTCGACTTGCTCAGATACAGACTCAAACACAGATCGCTCTCCGGCAGATTGCTGTTCTAGCGTCTATCGTTTTGGGCCACCGGTGTGATCTCACAGCAGTATTACCTCCTCACCTTGCCCTCCTGAGTCTTTTGACTCGGCAGCAAGTGTCGACGTTTGGCCTAGAGGGAAACACAAACAGACGGATTTCTGCAAGTCGGTCTGCTGCAATGTATCACCAGCAATCTCAACAACAGGGCTCCCAGCCTTTTGTAAATGCATCGAGGCCGACTCATCATCCGCCATCTGCAAGTCAGCATCCAAATCACCCCAACATGCAAGGAATGGGGTTCCAGTTTCCTCGTCCCAACCAACTCCCCGATGAGCTAGAGTCTGCCCTTTCCATCAGGGGCACCAGGGATATGGATCACCGACAGATGGATCTAATGAATCAATCGAACCAACATCAAAACCAAGGTACAGGGATTGGTCAACATGGAAGCTATGGTTCCAACCCAGTGTTGCTTCCAGCAGATAATCAGTCTGGACACCAGCAAGGAGTCGACTGGTCAAACTACCAACCTCCAACCAAACTCTTTGCGGCAACACAGCAGCAGCAGCCTCAGGGCAGCCAATCAGGAGCCAGAATACTAAACTGGAATCCCCCCATAAGTGACTCACCAGCTCCTCAAACTCGACAACCTCGTGGTGATGGAGGTAGGATGGAAGGTCAGGGTTTGTACACGCCAGAGAGCGCGGGAAGCATCTTGGCTAGCTTTGGACTTTCAAACGACGACTTGGAGGTGCTGAGTCATTACCCGGACGATCAGTTAACGCCAGATACTTTACCGTTCATACTCCGTGACATCCAACTCAAGAAATCAGGCAAGCAAAAATCTGTGAGCTCTACCTCCTCTTCTTCATATTCTCACAATGTGACTCCTACTGGCTCTTCACAGTCACACTCAGCGGAAGTACCCAGCCTTCTTACTGTTACGCAGACAGCCGGGAAGGTCATTGACTATGGACATGCCAGTCGTGGGACGGAAGAGAGTGGTACCCGAGAGACTTTTAAAAGGGAGCAGCTTTCTAGTGAAAGGACTGTTAAAATGCTTCCAACTGCAACTTCCTCGTCAGTGTCGAAGGTGGATAAAACTGAAAGACGTCATGTTCATGTAGAGCACAAGGAGCCAATCAAACACGGAGACAGGGACTATCGCAAGACAAGCTGCGAAAAGCGCAAGAACAGCCGATCACCAGTGAGAGAATTTGCACCATTGCCTAAAACTCGTAATTTAGACAGAGACTACCGACAAGTGGAATCTAAACAGCGGCTGCCATCTGAAACCAGGAGTGAGGATTCGTCAAGACGTTCTCCCTCGTCTTCATCTGCTTCAAGACATGGCAGTAGCAAGAAGTTGCCTACTCCTACCATGATAAGCGATTTCGCAGCGGTGTCTCCAAAGGTGTTTCCCCATACCTGCTCCCTGTGTCACATTCAGTGTGACCAGGAAAAGGTGAGTGCTAACATGTCATCATACTAATGTCCAGAATATTCCTTTAAAACACTAAAGTCAGTTTGACTCTTTTTTTTTTTAAGTCGTTTCATGAAGACATTTTGCAATACCTTATATGTGCTCTTCTTAAGCTCCCTTCTTTAGTTTCCTTAAGTATGTAAATAATTTGGAGCTAGATTGGGGATTTATTAATAACAGCCATTGACATTGACCAAAACATCTCGTTAGCGACGTTTTTTGGCTCGTTAAGTCATAATGACCCAGACATAAAACTGAATAAAGGGAGGTAATTGACTGGCACGGCCTTAACGGACCAGTTTGTGAATTTAACAGCCCATTAAATGACCTCAGCAGCCCTAGAGGTGTGACTGTTCTTTCTACGATTTATAAACCTGTTACTCCCAACCATGTTCAGAACTGAAGAAGTAATTTGGACGAGAGGAGGTGAAACGTCTCTAAGAAAGTAGTCGTTCTATTACCTTGGCATACCGGAAACTTGGACTTGTGATACATTTTCTCTCTCTAGACCTTAAAATAAATGTTGGCAGATAGGATGAGGTATCCTTGAATAATAAAATGGACTTTGATGAGTCTGCTATGATACATCTGCAGAAAGATGGGATGGTTTCGGCTACTAAACCTCTATTTCTCTTCTTGCAGTTTCTTTTCTTTTTCTAATGCTCACCTTTTTTTTTTAACTCGGAGGCCAATAATTAAATGACCTAAAATGGCAAAACAAGGCAGATGAATGGTCCTTGAATGGTAAAATGTTTTCCGTTTCCCCAGGATTGCTTTAGTTGATTTCTGTTTTTAAATGAAGCAAACCAGGCTTCTCCATGGTCAGTATGATAAATATGATGATGTAGCGTTCTTAAGCTCCCTTGAGGCAAACTGTAATGACTGTTTGAGTGGTAGAAAGGATATCTGTTGACCTCATTTGTAGTAAAAAGGTCAGGAAAAAATGCAACCTGTTCAAATATGACAGTTCTGGTGTGCTGCAATTTTCCACTGTTACTATTTACAAGCTGGGAATTCAGTTCTTGTTGGCATTTTAAGGGTGCAGCATTTTAGATGCATTTTCTTTGGTAAAGAAGTTCTTAATACGTCATGTAAAAGTGGCCAGGACAGATAGTGATTATGAAAAGAAAAAAGATGAATTTTTATGTTCTAAAATTATGTTTTCAGATTCTGATTACATGTGATGTGTAAAGCCACATGTGTTTTATGTGGCTTTGTGTGTCTTTAATATGATCATACATGTAGAAAATTACACAATAGTTGATGTTTGGTTTTCCTTTTTCATAGAGTGGAACAAAGTTTTCATGAAAAAACGTCTGTTCATCTGTTGCATGTCATAATTTTGGAGAATCTCTTGGCTGTCTTACAAAAACTAAATGGGAATTTATAGTGGAATTGTCTGTAGCCAAATTAATTATCTGAATTATTTGAAAAAATTTAAGGTTTTTTTGTAAACATAGCTGGGTTGTGTTGAATGATTATGAGTAGTCATTATGTTACCTCCAGTAGACAGCAATGAGAGCAATGTAAACATAGAGAATCATGGGAGATTTCTAATGGAGTCATAAGACTACTAATAATAGTAGATTTTAAACATCTAAAAGGAGTCCAACCAAGGCTTTACAACTTTTACCTACCACATTTTTTGAGTGTTTTTATCTAATACAGTTACTTAGTATTGTAATGACACCTGATTATCAGCACTGTGTCTCCAGAATGGCAGTTCTGTTGTTTGTTTTTTCCTAAAATAACTTCAAATATTGTAGTGAAAGTGAAAACCATTTACCTTTTTTGCAGGAATAGGCTAATATTTTTAGCCAGGTAATGGTAATAAAAGTTAGGTTCTAGTTAATAAATGAAAATAAACGCTATTTAGTTTAAAAAATGACACAGTGCAAAATGTTTTGAAAAAAAATCTTAGATTAATTCAAACTGCTTTAAATCTAATCTTTGGTGATTTTAGATGAATAAAAAGGTTGTCCTGGTTACCCAGCAGGAAATCACTGTGTTCGCCGTCTACAGCAGAGAAAACGGCTGCTCACGAATACCCAACACAAACCCAGCTCCAAAACTAACTATAGCTTTTCAAATGTAATCAATGCATTTTGTTTTGGTTAGTGATTTTTATATACTGTGTCATATAAACATTGACCAAAGAATAGGTACCTTTCAATGTTGGCTTAATTGTTGCCAATATGAGACGAGAATAGTTTTGTAAGATGCACTACTCACAGAAAGTCGGGCACATTCGACTTTCGGTGGAGGTTTCAGAGTACCATAAACAGTTCATGCTAGAGTGATGTTGCATCATGAAAGCAAAGGATTCATTTAGACATTTAGTGTAATTGTAGTTTCTTCATCTCAAAAGTTCTAAATATCTCTAGCTCGTGTTTTTGAGCATAAATCACTTTTTGACAGTGACTCATCTTGTTGACGAGTCGACTTTTTTTATGCTGAAGCTTCCGACTTTTCTTAAAGTTTAATCATCATTAATGATTCCTGTTGCATCTACTTCAACAAATGACTTCAAAATGTGTAAGAACAGGAATGCTTTAACTACGACCAGAAGGTTCAGTGGGTAATTCAGGGTCAATCACTTAATGGAACAGCATGTAATATATTAAACAAAGTAAGATTAGACTCTGGAAATGGCCTGCTTAAGTTGAGGTGTAAAGGTTATCAATCTGATGTCTGATCAGGAAGTTAGACATTCCTAACTTTTTGTGAGTAGTGTATATGTTCACCCCAGCCAACCGGACCTTCATCTTTGAGAGCAGAGGAAAAACTAAATGCTCAGAAATCTGACTTATTTGGTCGTCAATCAGATTGATTGATTTATGTGATTCTTGTCGATTGCAGGCCTGAAATGTTGCACACAAATAATTGTTTTTCATCTTGATGACAAATCACACTCATTCTAAGCTGTGGTGGAAAATAGACTGTTAAACATTGCTGCAGAAAATAAGGGATAAGTGGACATGGACACGATCAAAGTTAAGTTTGTCTGTCTGTGGACGGGATCTCCTGTTAGAACCCGGCGGAGATGTGCCGGAAACATGTCGGGTTCGGTAAAGATGATGTAACATCAACCTTCGTTCATGTGACTCTGTTGGCTGTTTTTTTCCCCCCTCTGTTTCTGTGACGGCCATGTTCTTATCTGCCTTGTTTTTTCAACTCCAGGACTGGGTTGACCATATTAACACTGTTGATCACACAGCCGCCTGCAGAGACCTGCGCAACAAGTGAGGACATTTCAGCATGCTGCTGATCGCTTTGTACCTGTAGCACAACTTCAGTATCAGCACACAGTAGCAACAAGCATTACATCAGTCCTGACAGTATTTGTGATTATTATTCAAGCAGCTTTAAAGCTAAAGTGTTTTTTATTCATTCTTAATCTGCACCTTTGTTTGAATTTATTCCACAACCTCCTGAGTAACACATCCTGTGTGTGTTTGTTTGAAGGTACCCTGACTGGAAACCAAATCTACCAAGGTTAGTTGAACTTCCACAGCAGAGGAAGCCCGTTGGGGTCACTTTGTCACTTATCTAGACCAAAACAGGTAGAATGAAGGTAAAAAGGAAAGCCAGCCTCTTTCTGTCCTTTGGTTTTACTTATCAGGATGGGATAAATAATCCACAACAGAACATAAATCATGATGATACAACCTTATGTGAACAATTCGATGGCATATTATACCAGGCTAGTAAACTAAAGATGCAGATTAAAAAGAAAAACAAATGTTATTGCAGATCAGACAACATGTAAAATAGGTTTGGGGAATATTGGTGTAAGATTTTAACTTGATTTTTTGAGGAATTTATTATTATAAGATTAAAAGTGACAAAGTATTTGCAACTCTTTTCAGTTGTGATGTCAAAGACCCTCAAACCTAAAATATCACCCTGATAAACATCGCCACTTTAAAATGGGCATAAAAAGTGTAATTCTTATCAGTAACTGCATTTAATCATTTTTGTTATGGTTTTTTTACCCTCTTATGGACCCAATAGTAGAGAAAAGTGTAAAAAGTAACACTCCTGATGATACAGCCATCTTTGCAAAAAATCTAAATTCTTAACATGATATGAAATTTTTCACAATAAAAATACAATAAGTACTTATTCCTGATCTAAAAACATTTTTAAAATGACGACCAAGGAAAATCACCACAATGTCAAGACTTCACTGCTAAGAGAAGTTACAAGGAACACATGAACTTTATCTTAAAGTTTATCTTAGACAGGCCTCAGTTATGGTGTTAAACATGAAAGTTCTTGACACGATAATTAGAAGAAAACTGACTTAAATGAAGGTTTTACTCGCTTTTGTCCTAATGCAAACCTTTTAAGTTTGCAGATTCTTTGCTGTGATTGAACCTCCTCAGATTTTACTGTGTTGCTCAGATGCCTCCATAAACAGACAGGCTGGCTGTTCTTCACTCAGTGTACAAGTATCAACACCTCCAGTCTGCATAGCCAGGTGGAATATCATAAAACTTAGTTGAATTTAGGGAATTTTTCTGAGTTTCCGTCTTGAGTTTTTATGTAAAAATGGTTGTTTAACCTCCCAGATTGTTGAGTCAGTATTATTGCCTGTGTGTCTGCCTGACTCTAGCCCCAATATGTGAGGCCTTGTCGTTTTTAAGCTTTAAGTTGGCTCTTTTATCAGTGAGGTTTCTGGTGTTTTTTTCCAGTCGGAGCTGGCGATATGGCAGCCGTTCCCCATTCGGTTCTGCACCTCGGTCCCACTCTCGCTCTCCAACTTCCCCTCATGGCAAATACCGCAGAGAGCCCTTCATGCACCGGCCTCATGGGAGGCCTTACTCTCCCCCCCGGCATCCACGGCCCCACTACCACACAGGTAGCCCTCATTTCAGGTTTAACATGTCAATAAAACCTCTCTGTGATTTAAATGTGAAGCTGTTTGATGTTTGCTGTTTATGTTCTAAACTGACCTAGAAAATCTTCATTGACGTGACAAAGACGCAGTGAATTCGTGTGTATTGTTGCTTATCCCAACTTCCTGTTTCTGCCATTTTAAGACCACGGTCACTGGAATAAATATCCCTACTCTGGCTCACACGGCCCACGTTATTCCCACCGAGAGCCCTGGCCTGACAGGAGACATAGAGAGTCATCAGGTTAGTCTCCGTATTTTACTGCTCTGCTCTGTTCATTGTAGAACTGCACATTAAGCATTTTTGACTTCAGCATATTTTGATTATCCATCTGTGTAAGTATTGAAATTTCAGGTTATGCACTTGAATTTCATTGAAGGAAGTTTTTGCATCCAGTTGAGGTTGAAGGTCCAATAGTTTATACAACTCTGGGAAAAATTAAGAGACCACTTAAAATGATCAGTTGCTCTCATTTTGCTTTTTTCAGTTATATGATTGGGTAAAATGAACATTGTTCTTTTATCCTATGGACTACTGACAACATGTCTCCAAAATTCCAAGCAAAGATTTATTTTCAGAAAATGAGAAATGAGGAAAAAGATTTAGTGCTTTCAAATCTCTAATAATGCAATAATTTAGAAACAACAATACTGATGTTTTAACTCAGAAGTCAATATTTGGTGGAATAACCGTGAGGTTTTCAATGGGGTTCAGTGCAGTGGGCTCTTCGTTGTTTGCAGAGCTGATTTTAAACTTTCTGCAAATTAAAATTGTACTGAATTGGAAACATTATACATTTAAAATTTGCAAATATCTCATGTTCTTTATTTCGATGGGAATCAGTTGATATAAATTCAAATTACTGCATATATTTTACATTATATCAACAATCTATTTAAAAATAATAAATAAATAAAAAAATCTTAGAGCTGAATTCTGTGCCATCCATTTAACACAAGTTTGTGCAAAATTTGATCCAAATGAAAATGTTTTCCAATCAGGAAACCAGCAGGTTGGATTGAATCAGTGGTTTAATAGTTTTACTTCTCATCATTGATGTGTATTTTTGTTATTTTTGCTGCTTTTCTGCAGGAGGTTACCACCACCATGGTGTGAGGCATCCTCATGATGATGCTTTAACCAAAAGCTCGGCCGACAGAAGCAGAAACCTTTCCTCCTCTGCATTGGGTCACGGATCCAAACATGCGGCCACAAAACCCTCCACTAAAACCACCAAGCCGGCACTAAAACCTGCAACGAAAACAACCAAGGTGGCAAGTTTGTCTGTTCTATCTGTGCAAAAGAAACACTAAAACCTAAATGTTCTTTGTTGTAAGGGAAATAAATCATTTGTTTTAAATTAACTGTTTAAAATGACTGTAATCTGGTTAGCTGGTGATGTTTAAAGGAAGATTTCTCTGTTTCCAGGCTGCTAAAAATCTACCAGTGAAGAAGAAGAAGAAGGTGGCAGGTCCAGCCTCTCAGGGCGCGCCGTTTGCCGACCGCCTCGTTTATCTGACTGGCATTCCAATCGATGCAACCGAACAGGAAGTGACTGACTTGGTCAGTTCTTTTGGGAAGATCAACAACGTGATTCTCCTGCCTTGCTCTGAGGAGGAAAGCGAGAAGGGCCAAGGGCAAAAGGTCAGCTCACATGTTAAAGGGGAAAAAAAGCAGCAAATGCATCACTTCCTGTGGCTGACGCGTCACGACTGACACTCTGATCTGCTGCAGGCGTCTGTGTGCATGATGAAGACGGAGGACGCTCAGGCTCTGGCGTCTGCATCAGAGCTCTGCATCAGGGAACAGCCGATCACCGCTTTAGTCGCCAAGGTACAAGGAGCAAAGCTCAGCTGCTGAAATAAAAATTTCTGACAAAACTTTTGTTTAAACTCCTTAGATTTCAGTTATGATTTCCACATCATCTACAACTGTCCAAGCCTATCACATTAACAGATCATCCCAGTGATTATTGCGATAAACGATTATATCGTTTTATTGACACCATTTTCAAATGATACATTGATAATGGTATATTAATGGAAGACTAATAGATGCTAATACTTAATGTCGATGTTTTACTTCCTCCTGTTAGTGGCGTCTTGTTCTTAGTCTAAAGAAGAGGAGCCTGATGTTCTGTTTTGCAGAGGAAACTTAACCCCAAGTTACTTATTGATTTGTATTTGGTTGTATCTGTTTGTGTGCATTTTAAAAGCAGGTTTCGGGTTTAAATAACTAGAAAATATCAATTAAGGCTTTGGTAAAACCTTAATTGATTCACGTAGTTCAGTAATTTTTTGCTTTCTCTAACCCAGTGAAAACTGTTTGTAATTTCAAATTGGAATAATCTGATTTATTTATTTTATCCCTTCTTGTTTTTCTTCTGACAGAAACCTGAAGATGCTCAGCTTTCTGAAGCCAACAGGTTGGTCATGGTTTTAGTTTTTAACTTCTCAAACTGAACAGTCGACATTCACTGAACTGTTTTTTCTCCTCACAGCAAAGCTGAAGCAGAAAAAGACAAAGAGTCAGCTGGGAACACCTCAGGTAGGAAATATCTGTGGATTTTGACATCCAGTAAAAACTGAAACTGACAGGAAAAAGTGCACATTTGAACATCACTGCAATAATTTAGTAACTTATTTCATTTGCAACTACAGTCACTAGTGCAGATTGCCATTTTTTCTTCACCTCCTGCTTTTCTGACTCCTTTCAGCAGGCGGTGAAACTGACCAGAAGACGTCCGATCAGGTATCTGATGACAAAATCATCATTGTCAAATGTCCTAATTTTTTGTTATAATTTATTGGTATAATTTCTTTAAAACCTGTAGAGTAAAGTTATCTTCTGATGGTTCTTATCTACACTGTAATGCAGCCTTTTGCAGCTGTGGCTTGTTAATGTATGAGTTGAGTTAAATGCAGTCCTGAAATGATTAATCGAAACGAATCGATTACTGAAATAATCGTCAACTAGTTTTATAATCAATTAATTGTTAATTAGAATATATAGACTCTAATAAAAGCCACTTATTGAATAACTCAGTCATTCAACCGTTCACTAAAGGGATGCTATAATTTTTTCTTATTTAAAAAAGGAATTGAATTTATTTGCAGTTTTAAAATGTATTTCTAATATTGTATAAAATTAAATATCTGCAGAATGGGCCGGTTTTTAAATCTGATTATTCGTCAGAATAATTGATAGAATAATCGATAACTAAAGTGATCTTCAGCTGCAGCCCTAGAGAAATACAAAGCTAAAACACAGCAGACATCTTCTGATCTTGGCCACCGTTTTCCACAGCAGAAGTGGAACGTGTTGGTCACAGGACTTCCTGACAGCGGCTGGTCAGACGCTGACGTCGCTGAGCTTGTCCAGTCCGTGGGAGCGCCATCTGACATCATCCTGGCTAAACACGTCGGAAAGGTTAGCATGCTGCGCCCTCATGCATTTTACAAACAGAAGTTCTGTCTTTGATTGTGACATTTTTATTTTTTAATTTCTTTTACATACTGAAAGACTTCCTGAATTTCCTGATCAAGCAGGGAAGATCTTTAAAATAATTTTGACTTGACTCTAACGTCCTGAGCATCTCGTGTAGCTGGATGCTTTCGTCATTCTTTTCTTTTTCAGAATGATCAGTATGAAAACTGCTGTTTGGTTCTTCAATCTGACACAAAAGCAACATTTGTTTCAGGCATAACTGAACAACCAGTTTTGCTAATTGTTCAGCAAGCAAAACTGAACAATAAAACTAAAACCACAAGTAAAAGGTTTGCTGCAAAGAATCACTTCCTGAAGCAAAACCACACATCTAGGGGTGCAAAAACAAATTTGATCCTGTGGAGGGCGATATACTGTCTGGGTGTAAACCTGGTTAAATTTGGAGCTTTAGCATTAGCTTCCACTCAAGTTATATTCTGCTAAAGCCATATAGCGTGTTAGCTGAACTAATGTTTATGATTACTGTTTTAGCTAACCTTTTAGTTTGTGGTCTAACACTGGTGCAGCGGTTTCAGGTTTCTTTCTCAGGCCATGTGAAGATGACGTTCACCATCCTGTGTTTTCCTGTCAGGCTCTTGTGTCATTTCCTGACCTTGAAGTTGCAGAGGAGCTCGTGAAGGTCCACAGCTTCAAGCCTGCCATGTTTAAGGACACGGAGGTGAAAATGACACTGGTCAAAAAGCAGATCGGACTCAGCACTCCGGTAGGAAATCCGTTCCTTTCTGTTAGATTTTGTTTTCATTTCATACAGATTTTTGAGTTTAGCAGCGAACCAAAACTCATCGAATCCTCTCCTCCACAGGTGGCTCTTTATAATCTCTTCACAGGATCACTGGATCCATTGGTGCATATTCTACTGCTGTAACTCCTGTTATTTTCCCATTAGAGACTGCCTGGCTTGTTCGTTTATGTTCCTCCTGCTCTCTGTTTCACAGGACGGTTCTGCTCCGGTTGGGTGGAACAGTTTGGTGGTGATCAAAAACGTTCCAGACTCGCCCGGTAGCTCCACCGAGGTCCTGAAACTGATGCGCCGCTTTGGGACGGTCATCAAGTTTCTTGTGGTCAACAGCATGGTTAGAAGTCAAGATTACTTATTTCTTAAACTCCAAGCTTCATGAATTTGTTTTGAAAATGTGACTAAATGTCGTGTTTTGTTGTTCTGATTAGATCATTTGTGAGATGGCCACCACAGCCATGGCCTTGTCTGTGTACAAACGCTTCCTGATGTTTCCCTGCATCATCCAAAACAACCCTCTGGTCTTCTACCGCAAAGCAGACCCCAAAGCTCAGCCACCGACCAAAATCATCCCTGCATGCTGTGAGACAGCTGAGGTCAGTAGCTAGAAACCTTCCGGGTGAAAAGATGTAGAAATGCTTGTTTGATGGTGTTTCCTGTGTGTGTGTGTGTGTGCGCTGTAGGATAAACCTCCAGAAGACACCCAAGCGGCAGCAGAACCTTCTGAACAAGACGCAGAATCGCAACCAGATCATTGTGAAGATCCGCCAGAGAAAGATGAAGATGAAAACACAAAAACAGAAGAGAAAACGGAGGAAGAAAATCTGGCGGAAATGGAGGGTAAAGACGATTGTGTGGAGGAGGAAGAGGAGGACCTCGGAGTTTCTGTGTCTTCGCCTGCATCGGACGCTAAACCCGATGAAGATGCTGGTGATGCTGAAAACACAGAAGTTCACGAAGACGCCGGTGAATCAGAAGTGGAGAATGTTGAAGAGACACAAGCTCCCAGCTCCTATGCTGGATCAGTTTCCCCAGAGATGCCCATGCCTGAGCTGCCCAAGGTAAGACAACCTGAAGCTGCAGCTGCTCTACTGACGAACAAGGTTTAACATCAGGATGCTAACAATTTGTCTACTCCAAATCAATTGTCAATTAATGGTTTATTAGATTAAAATTAGTTCTAGTTTATTGACAAGATTCGCTTGGACTTTTTAGTGTTGTAATTTGGCTGCCATCCAGCAGAGGGTGCTGCAGTTCATTAAGTTTTGCCAGTTAGTACAGAAATAAAGATGGCAGATGATGGGGGACGACAAAGAGCCTCAACTTCTCAACAAAAAATTATTAATGTGCTGCAGAGGCGATGATGGAGTGATGACAGAAAAATGGAGGAAAAAAAAAACAATCAGGTTGATTATTGAGGGCTGTCGTGAGTTAATGCACTTCGTAGAGCGAAGTTTTAGCGTTCCTTCAAGAGGAAAAGCATATATATATCTATTTTAATTTTTTATGTGTCTATTCAGCAACTAGGAAGTTTCTGTTTTGTTATATTTTATAAATATGTCTTAATGTGAGAAATCCTAAATGTTTTTATTATTCACTCAGTATTTAACACAACTGACACAAAATAAGGTTAAAATTATTTTTAAACTTCAGAATATTATGAAAATTTACTCCATGTTATGGAAAGACGATCTGCCCTTTAGATACAACAGAACCATTAATCGATACGTTCTGTAAACTAAAACTCATTAATTGATAACTTTGCAGCCCCAGTTTAACGTCTTTGTTTGGTTTCAGATGACTCAGGCTATGGTTAACGCTCTGCTGGAGGAGTGCAGAACAAGAACGGCTAACAAGATGGCGGCGCCTCCCAGTGAAGACCAGGGGCAAACGAAACGGGAGCAGGAGGATCAGGAGAAAACGGCAGAGGACGCGATAGACACCGCAGAAGGAAAAGACGAGGAGGCGAAAAAACTGGACAGGGAGAGAAAAGAGAGGGAGATGAAGAAAGAGAAGGAGAGGAAGGAAAGGGAGAGGAGGGAGAGAGAGAGGGAGATGGAGAGGAGAGAAAGAAGGGAGTGGGAGAAGAAGGAGTGGGAGAGGAGGAGGCTGGATCGGAGGGAGAGGAGGAGAAGTTACGACAGGTCATTTGGGTCAAGGTCGTCCTACAGGCTGGAGAGTTACAGGCAGAGGGACGAACGCTACAGAGAAGCTGAAAGACGAAAGGTGAGAGGTCAAAGGTCACATCCTGGATCAGCTGCTGCAGAAAGTTCATCTGGAAAACTCTGTTCTGTTTCCTGTCAGGAGGAACCGGAGGAGCCGGAGGAGGACGAGTTCCCCTTCAACATGAGCGACTTTGTCACCGTCGATGAGCTTGGAGACGTGACAGAACTCCCTGATGCTGCGGTTTCCATGGAAACGTCAGATGAAGGCGAAACAGCGCCTCCAACTGAACAGGAGGAGGAACACATGGTAGAGCTGAACGTTTCTGTTTCAGACTTTGATTAATTTGTTTGCTAAGAAGTTTTCAGGTAATGATTTTGTTTTTAATAGATTAAGTAAAAATATTATACTGGTACATAAAACGGTAAAATAACTCAAAATTTAATAAGCTTAGACTTTCACCTACATTTTTTTTAGGTTTACACTTTGAGTTATTGTCATTAACAGGAATTTAAATATTTATTTATCTTTTTTATTTGTTTCAGGAGATGTGCAAAACTAACATCCTCTTAACAACTCGGGCTGAAACAATTAATCAGATTTATCGTGAGATTCGATTATTGAAATAATCATCAGCTAATTTACTAATCGATTAGTCGTTAACGGGAGTATGCAGACTCAAAAAAGGTATTTTATTGAAAGAAAAATACGCTTAGAGCAGTATTTAAACAAAAAAATGTCTAAAAAATATTTACATTTGGTACTTGAGATAAGCAAGACCTTAAACATCTTCTACCCAAAACTGAGGAAGTTTCCTTTCCTACAAATAATTAAGTATACACTAAATGAATGCTGTTATTGTATTTTGGACAATGAAGTGTTTATTGTCATATTTTAAATGTATTTCTATTGTATTAAAAAAAGCTAAAATATAAATATGTAAATTGTGCCACTATTCTTATCCAATTAATCATCAGAATTATCTGTAGATTAATTGCTAAGTAAAATAATCTTTCATTCCAGCCCAAATAATAAAACTGTTCTCCTTCCTCCAGGAGATTTCTGTGGAGGCCACAGCGGCCCAGCAGAAAGAATCTGACGAGAAAGAACCAGAACATGTGGAAAGTCCAACTGCTGAGGCTGTGAGCAGTTTGGAGTCCGGTCAGGACCCGGATGGTGGAGACGCCCCTCCAGAAGATTCACACGTCCACACAGATCCAAGTGAGACAGCGGACCGACAATCAGATGACTGCATGAAACCTGACCCAGGTACAACTAAAGAAACCGTAGTTTCACTCTGCTGGTGAATGACTCGGTATCGTTCTGTCTAACTGACAGATTAATCAGTAACTAAAATAATCATTATTTTCAGCCCTAGTTTGGTTTCCTGACCTCTGGTGTTTCTCCTCAGACGCCGCGCTTCCTTCCAGCCTCGACTTTGAGCCTGTTTCCACCTCCTCAGCTCCTGCAGTTCCAGCTCCGTCCACCTGCAGCAGCACAGCGGTGGCTGAAGAAGAGAGCAGCAGCAGGAGCAGCCCAGCTGACCACGACGAGGCGCAGAACGAGGAGCATGAGGTGAAGAACGAGGCACAGAATGAGAAGAATGAGCAGAACGAAAAGAACAAAGAGAAGAATGAGGAGAAGAACGAGAAGCAGAGCGAGGAGCATGAGGCAAAGAACGAGGAGCATAAGGAGCAGAACGAGGAGAAGAGCGAGGCACCGAATGAGGAGTCAAACAAACCGCAGCAGAGCCAGGATGAGGAGAACATGAACGAAGCTCCAGGTAAGGAAAATAAGCACAAACAAGTTCAGCGTGTAGGCCTGTCACAATAAGCAAAAAGTCAATTAATCACATGATAAATTAAAACGAGCTCAATAATTTACATTTGCATGATTTATCATTTTTCTCTTTCCTCTGGATGACAAAAGTCTGGTGGTTTGGTATCAACTAGACCCTTTTTTGAAGGACAGTTTTGCTTCATAATTCATTTTATTAATTGTTTTTTTTACTTTGGGTATTTAAAATGTTTTCCCATTCTGCTGTTAAATCATCATCGGATTTTAAAGTTCATTCTACAAAGTGTTCTTGCATTACTATCATTATTATTATACCATTTATATGATATTGCTTGATTATTGTCTCAAAAACATTATTGTAATAACAAGGCATAGCATTGGGTAGCTTATAAATAAAAATGTTTTTTTTTTCCATTGTTGTTAAAATTGTTACCATGTCATAACAGTAATATGAGACTGATAATATGAGACTGATAGTCTTTGAAAAGATCACTTGAAGAAATCCACCAATCTGGACCAAAAGCAACCAGTCAGTGAGGAGGAGGACCTTAGCGCTGCCAATCAACCTTGTGTACACGCTGCTCAGTGTGCTAAAGGAAGAGGAACAACTTACCGTTCTGGGAAAAACGTTTATCTTCAGGGGCTATGCTAGCTAGCCTTCACATTTGTGGCAGGTTATGTTGTTATGAACAGCTGTAGCTTAGCAAAGAGCAAGCTGGAAGGGGTGAGCACGAGAGTGATTGACAGCGCCACGACCCTCCTCCTGGCTCTGATTGGTTGTTTCTGACCAAATGGCGTATGAAGGTGGTCACTTTGTGTTGTACTTGTTTCATGACTGACATCGTTGTGATTGTTTCTTTATTTTTCTCTTTAGCAGAACCAGAGACTTCGGCTGTGACCAGCGGAGTGACAGAACAGCTGCCAGATGTCCTGCAGAAAGGTGAAAACACTCGGCGTTTGTTTCAGCTGCAGTTTTTTCACCGCCACTTTTTGTTCCACATGTTAAAATGTTTTATTTCTCACCCAGAAAAGACAAAAAAAGCCGAAGACACCAGAGAGGAGAGCGTGAAGAAGCCGCTGCCTCCGTATGACCCGAGTGCAGCAGTTGGTATGAAACCTTCCATGATAAACCAGTGATGTGTTTTGATCAGACGTGTTCAGAAATGACACTGTGGGTTTTTGGTTCTGAACAGGTCTAGAGTATTTGGTCCCAAAGACGGGATTCTTCTGCAAGGTGTGCAGTCGGTTCTTCACTGGAGCCAAGGCAGCAGAAATCAGCCACTGCAAAACTCTGAAACATTACGAGAACCTTCAGGTGAGCGGTGTGTGTGTGTGTGTGTGTGTGTGTGTGTGTGTGTG
>NW_006800103.1:1079107-1082680 GCF_000485575.1 Poecilia formosa
TTTAATAACGGATCAATTAAGGCGATCAGATAGAAACACGCTCAGCTTTAGAGTCCAGATGGCTTATTTTGTGGCAGTCATCTGTGAATTACAATCCACAACAAACATCTATTTCACTGCAAAAACTAAATCTCACCAAGTATTTTTGGTTTAGTTTCTAGTGTAAATATATAAATACACTTGAAATGAGACAAAATAACTTAAAATTAAAGACCAGAAAAAGCAATAAAAGTATTAATAGAAAACCTAATAAATTAAATGCAGGCACCAAAGTTTACATATTTTACTTTAAAGAATCTCAATTTAATCTGGAATTGTTTTTTCCACACTTGGTTTTAAAATGGAGCTGATCTGTAGTCATCCAGGTGATACATAAACGGTGAAATAACTCCATACTTTCAAAATAAAAGGCAAAGACCAGACTGCTGTTCAGGTTGAAAAGGTCAATACTTTTCTCTCAAATGCAGAATTTCTTGATGATTCTGAATTGGAAACAGTTTCAGATAGAAACTGACATCTTCATCTCTTGTTCGACTTCTTTTCTCTTTTTCAGAAATTCCTGCAGAGTCCAGAATCGTCGGTGAAGTCTGTGAAGACAAACTCCAGCTGAACTGAAAATCTGCCATTTCATCATTTGTCTCCTCGTGTGATTTCATTTCACGTCTAGGGTCCAGAGTTACATTCTGTCACGGAGTAGTTCCAGATTATTTCTCCCTGGAAATGTGTTGGCTGTTCTTTTATGAAGAGTGGAGAACAGGAAGGAAAATGTGCAAATTCTTCCTTCCAGAAGAAACTGTTTGCAAATAAATGTGTTTTTTTACTAAACTGTTTACAGCTTCAGTTATTTCAAGTTGTCAGATAATTAATTTATTATTTGTGATCAGAAACCTAACAGGTCTGCAGAGCATTGAGCCTCGGTTCAAACATACAGGTTATATTTACATTATTGAGGACGAGTGCTTAGTCTTTGCAGGATATAGAATCACAATAAAAAAGTAACAAGTCAAAACCAGCTCTGATGGGTTAATTAGATGTTTAGCAGTTTTCACTTTCAATTATTAATTGTTTTTAAAGAATATTTTTGTTGCAAAATTGGAAAATCCTCATTACATTGTTAGTCAGGAATTCCTAAAATCTGTAAGAGTTTTAAATGCTTCCATTTTTTCATTAAAGTTCTTAATTTTTCTTAATTTTTGGTATGAATGTTTCTATCTGTTGCTCTTCTCAGTTTATAATGTTTTATTCACGTTAAAGAAAATGTTCTTGAAAAGTTGTTCCCTCATGTACATATTACATTTTCTTAGTTTTGTCCAATAAGTTTTATGTCAAGTTACAAATCATGCTGCATTTTGCAGGATTTCATTTTCAGTTAAACTGTTGGACAAATGAGGCATTTTATATTTAGTTGGTTTATTGAAGAACAAAATATTTATACAACAAAAGAAATAATGGAAAGAAATCTTCAGAGAAACAATTTATTGATACATTTCTGAGAAACTGGCAGAATATAAAGAATATGTTTAGCTGCGTCCTCTGCAGATATGAACTCTGAGAAGAGAAACAGATAATGCAGTAAAAGTTTTTATCACCTCCATCAGTCGGTCGGAAACACGCAGAACTTCATGTCAGATTCTATCTGCTGCTGAAAACAGGAGTCAACAAAATGTCAGGAAACAGAAACTTTATTTCTTCTTCTACCCAGAAAGTTTTACATTCATATCAACCAAATTCCCACAAAGCTAAAAGTTCATTTTAATCTGTTAAATTTGTGGGTTCGGACAGCGATCCATTATCAGTAGAACCAGCGTCCTTAGAGGCTCCAAACTCCTCTGATCTGAATCTGTAAAACTTTGAGGCTTCAGGAGGAAGTCAGAGCTGCAGCTGCAATTTGTTAACATTTATTCTAAAACAAGAGAAAACATGCAGAGATATGTATAGAAAGGTGTAGATTGCTCTAATAAATAAAGTTTTATCCACCACGTATTCAGAAACATCTGAATAATCTTTAACGCTCCAGTTTGTTTGCCAACTGCCAATAAACACCAGAGAAGAGGAATCCGAAGCGTAAAGATGGAGAACAAACAGCCTCCATGTTTCTGTCTGGAGGACAACGTGGCTGAGGGGGAAAAGTGGCTGTGAAGTGATATTTTTCTGACTTGCTAACTTTTAGCACAGTTTGGGTGCGTTCACACTGCAGCCTGAAGTGACTAAATTCCGATTTTTTTGACGTAATGCGACCTGTATCCGATCTTTTCATGGCAGTGTGAACAGCACAGGTCGGATTCTATTTCGAATCTGACCCATATCCGATACGTATCCGATTAAAATGAGACCTAACGTCCAGGTCGCCTTCATACGAACTGAACGTCACTGATTCTCAACAAATCTCACTATTCTGTGTCCTGATACGCGCAAGCGGGAAGAAAAACAACAACCATGACGGACTATAATGAAGATTAAGTTGTTAATAAGCTGCTCCGGTTGGACAGCAACTTCAAATATATAAGCTAAGCTCCACCGTTAGCCTCCATGTTTACTTCCGCAAACACTGAGCACTTCTTCTTTATGGCGGTTGGCAGAACACTGAGAACGCTGACGCTATTGCGCCCTCTACTGCGCATGCGGGACACTTTCAGGTCGTTTGCCCGTTCACACTGCAGAGCGCATACAGGTCGCATTTACTGGCAGTGTGAACGGCCCCGGCAAAAAAATCGGAATTGCCAAAAAATCGGAATTGAGTCACTTCAGGCTGCAGTGTGAATGCACCCTTTGTCTATTAAAGTGTCATTGTGTGAGGATTAGGCTCAGGCGCTGCTCATCTCTTAGATCTATAGATGTTTTTCTAACATGTTAAGGAAATGCCAAACTCTCTGAGTCGCACATTCAGCTTGTTTTAAAGAGCAAGTTATAAATTACACACCGGTTTTTAAATTACATGAATGGATAAAACTGCAGTTGTGCTAAAATAAATAAAACATCTTTGGTTCAGAAAATCAGAGAAATATTAAAATCTGATTAAAAACCAGCTTAAAACATAACATGCGACTAGACATTTCATATCATAGGAGCTTTTTCTCTATTTTCAGTTAAATCTTAGAATTTAGTTTATTTTTATTTGCTTATTTTCTGGTTGACGTGTAACTAGAACTTTTGTTTAATTTTAGATATTTAGAAAAGGTTTTTTGGCTAGTAATTCAGTGAAGTGGTTAATTAATGTCAGGTTGGAACATGGGTGTTTCACGTATAAATGCGTCGACATTATGGAGTTCTTTATGCACGTGTATGCACCAGTTACTGCGACAGTCAGTTTCCCAGTCAGTCTACGTAGCCAGTCTGCCAGTCAGTCAGTCACAGTCAGTCAGCAGGTGAGACAATCAGGCAGCCAAACAATATGGCTCCTGTGTTTGCACCATGATTTACCTGCAACTGTGAATAAAGCAATAAAGCATGTTTGACTTTTGATCTGTTGGAACTCTGTAAGCCAGAAACCTACAGAGCATCAAGAGACAATTTGAACTGAATTCACTTTTACTTTGATCACCTTTAAGACTTAAGTTTTTGAGCTTTTTGGAC
>NW_006800103.1:1083235-1086231 GCF_000485575.1 Poecilia formosa
GGGACAAGGGATTGGGAACGAGTACTGGAACGGCTGACCAGGTCGCCGTACTGCCGGCAAGAAAACCGGGTTAGAGTGGGAAGGTAAGTGGTTTCCAGGAATGCGACGGATCATTTCTTACTTGGTATGATGGAGAGTAGTTGCGAGCAGAGCTCAGGTTGGTATAACAAAAAACAAACAAACAAAAAAAAAACCCAGAAAAACACAGATCCGGACATGATGTTCCTGAGGTTTTATTTTCAAGAGCAAAAGAGGGGGAAAAAATGTTGCAAAACTCTTAATTTGTAGATGAACTGAGAATGATCATGTATATAACAGTGGATTCAGTCAATGCAGAAGGATAAATAATGCAGATTACTGATTAATATTTACTGAAATAATCTGACATCTGAAAACTCATCATCATCTCTAACTAATCTAAAACTATTTCTTCCTCCTCCGGTGGTTTTATCATAAATTTGATCAGAACATTTAGCAGAACAAACTTCCTCCTGACCATCAGAAGAAACTCTTAGATAAATGAAGTTACACGTCACCAGAGTTATTCTGGATTAACGACATTTTCTAGGAATAATTTAAATTCCTAATAAAACTGAGGAGCAGGATCTAGTTGTCGTTGAGCGTTTTAACAGTTAATAATTTGTTCCTTCACAGTTTTGCAGTAAATAGGTGATAATTAGGAGGAAAATGATCAGAATCACAAGCTTCTGGTTTTTAGTACTTTTACCTTTTGTGTGGGTTGATGCTGATGAAGAAGGTGAGTAAAAAACAATTATTGCTGCTTTTATTTTATTATTTTCAGATGTTAACGGTAGATTACTGCTTTCAAAGTGAGAATGAAACAGGAAATTAAGTGAAAATATTAAGAGATTTTGAAACATGATTAAAAGTTAGAGTAATAACCCTGTGATCTCTGGTCTCATATTTTGTGATAATTTACTCAACAAAATGTCTCACGAATAATAAAATTCAGATTTTGTTTGTGAGAAGATTTAGAAAACTAAAACACATCTATGTTGGTAAAGATATAATTTTTATATATTTTTTTCTTTTGCCATGTTAAAGAAATGTGTCTTTTTTTATTTGGTGCTTTTACAGATAATCCAAAATTACTAATAGGAGATTGAGGTTAAAACTAATATTTTATTTAAACAAACAAGGTTTTTCTATCTCACCGTAATATTTATATTTTAAAGCAGAGCAGCAATAGTCCAGACTTGAAGGTGAGAAATGAAGATAAAGATTAGGGTGATGGCAAAGAGTCTCCAAGGTTTGGATTTCATAAAGATAAATAATCAAAATACCAGCAGGAGCAAACAGGAAGCTGATCAGTCATAATTATAAGAGTTTTACTGCTGGAATGTCAATAATTATGTTTTCATTAATCATTGGAAATGCTACAAACAAGAAACATAAATAAACTAGATACTTTTTAGTGATTCTCCTTCCACATCAGAGCGATTCCTTCCTGTTTTCCTATCAGGACCAGAACTTTTGGTTCAGTGAACATCATCTGGATCATGGAGACGATTTGCTGAGAACTTGTTCCAGGCAGGTTTTTCTATGATCCTTCAGAGGATCTGGGTTTCCTCCTCAACACCATTCAACTGAACTTTCAACTGATTTCATTTCTTATTGCAGTCTTTGGAACGGACGTTTCCTGTGTCCTCAATGAGAACTGCATTATACCATGTCGGTTCAGGAACAGGATGACCAACATTGAATGGAAACTATTTAAACTATCAGTTGTGATTGTATCACATGACCATCGTGGCTCCAGATACTCTGAGAGCTTCAGATCCAGAGCGTCACTGTTTGAGGATCAGATCTCCAGAGGAAATTTCTCACTGCTGCTGAGAGGAATGAAGGTTGATGATGAGGGAACATACTGGTGTATTGGAAAGATAAAAGGCACGGAGTATTTCAAGCAGTGAGAATGCATATAATGCATTCTCACAAATAGTGTTTCTGTTTCCCTTTATTATTATTATTATTATTATTATTATTATTATTATTATTATTATTATTATTATTATAGTGTTTCATTAGTGAGAATGCACTAATTGGATGCATTCATTAGTCAGAATGCATCCAATGCATTACTGCATTCTCACTTATTAAGATCCTTCTCACATTTTTCGGTCATTTACTACTTCTGCTAACTTCAACTAATTTTTCTAATTCATATATCAAAATGTTCTGCTTCTCCAGGAGATTGCTGATATGACTTTTCCTAAAATTCACTATTGTACTTTTTGAAATAATTGCCCTTTTGTGCAAATTTTTTGCCGCATTGAAATACATGGTGGAATTCACTCTAAGAAATAATCCTGTAAATTTACAGTAACATACTGGCAGCTATAGACGCCAGAAGTTTACTGTAAATCCACAGTAGCTGTACCATAATCAATCCTGACGGTAGATTACCGTCTTTTCGAAAGAACGGTAAAATACTGGCGTCTGTATAGGGACAAAACAGATCCTATGGATAAAGCACAAAATTTGAATAAAATATACACAAAATATAATTTTTTCAAATAACTGACTAAACTAACCTGGGTCATGTGAGCACAACAATGTATGTTTTCTTTGTGTTTGCTGAATATATATATATATTTTTTTTATTTTAAACATTGTAGTCGGTGGATGATGCCTCTAAAATCCCTTGTCCAGAAGCAGAACTCAATATATTATAATAGTTTAAAACAATTAAAGAAACACAATAATTATATATTATGACAATTAAGTATGTAGTCATATAAATAATTATAAAAGTATCAATAAATTGAATAAACAATATTTTCTAGATATTTTCCAACTCCGTTGAAATTTGTCCCTAGTTTTTGTCAACACCGTCAGACATTTTTTTTTTCTTATTAAACATTTTGAACAACTGTACAGGATCACGTGGATAAGTGTTATAAGCTTAAGGTACATAAAAGTACAAGATAATAATGACAATAAAATAAAATATAAATAATAATAATAATAATAAT
>NW_006800103.1:1086241-1088363 GCF_000485575.1 Poecilia formosa
TTTACTTTGTGGTTGTAGAATATTTCTTCTGCTAACAGTTCTTCATTTTCTCATATTGTTTACAGCTCCAGTCTCGTCAGTCAGAATCCATCAGGATGGAAACAGGATCACCTGCAGCTCAGAGGGGATCTACCCTGAGCCTGAACTCACCTGGTCCACTGAGCCTCCATCCAACACGACTCTGCAGAGCAGAACCACAGTCCATCAGACTGAGGAGAAGCTTTATGACATCAGCAGCTCTCTGACGGTTCCAGACGGTCCAGATCGGATCTACAGCTGCAGTATCAGAACCAAGAGGATCTGGTGGGGAGCAACTTTAACTAGAGCAGGTCAGCAGATGTACAAAAAGTTCTGATTTCATTTAATTAACTGATACTTCTGTTTCATTCTGTTGATCAAATTTAGAGTGATTTTATTTTAATGCCATTCTTCTAACTCCCATTTAACCCATCAAGATTAAAATATGAGAGGAAGCCTCGTTTAAAAGTCACTTGTAATATACAAGTAAAATTAAAGTATTTTTCCTAACATTACAACCAATGGTATACAGCAGGGGTCCCCAAACTACGGCCCGCGGGCCAGATCCTGCCCGCCTCCATATTTGGTCCAGCCCCCTGAACAATACCAGAGAGCATTAAGATTTTTTCTCATATATTGTATTTTCCGGTTTATGTGTGGATTTTTCTTCAACCACCAGGGGGCTCTTTAGCAGGAAGTGTGTCCTGTAATAACCAACAAAAGTTCATTTAACTCTGCAGAGTACTGAATAAAGTAATATGCTCGCCGATTTGTATGGAGAGCCATTTCAGCCAAAATTAAATAAATAAATAAATAAATGGGTGAAATAAATTTAAAAAATGAAGAAAATGAGTGAAATAAATAAAAAAAAGTTAAATAATTTAGCTTTTCATTAAACCAATTATTTTATTTTTCATATTATCAATTTTTCAATTTCCCATTTTTATTTATCTATTTTTGATTTACCCATTTTTCATTTATCTATTTTTCATTTAACCATTTTTTAATTTAGCTTTTTCATTAACCCAATTATTCATTTATTTATTTTTTCATATTATCAATTCCTCAATTTCTCTTTTTCATTTCTCTATTTTTATTTATCCCTTTATCCATTTACCTTTCACTATCCTATCTACCTATCTGTTTCCTTTCACTTGGTTACTTCTGTAGCTAATTCTTCCATTAGTCAGTTGGGCATCTGCAGGAAACAGATCTGTGGGAANTCCTTTCACTTGGTTACTTCTGTAGCTAATTCTTCCATTAGTCAGTTGGGCATCTGCAGGAAACAGATCTGTGGGAAATGGCTCGTCATTTCAGCTCACCATCATCTAGTGCTATGGACCTTTATGCCACCATGCTTAAACGTTTGCAAGATACAATAAGATTACAAACACAGATTAATGTTAAATGAAAATATTAACAAAACCTACATATTTGTGCTGCAGTGGGTGGGATATACAAATTAACACCCAGTGAAAAAGTATTTGTGTGTCGGGTCACCAGCTGTGGCCATGACAAACTCCAAGGCTTGGATCTCATCACTACAGATAAATGATCAAAAAACCAGCAGGAGCAAACAGAAAGCTGCTCAGTCATAAGTGTCATTGTTGAAATGTCAAGAAAATGTTTCTGTTATTGTTGGGAAGATTATAAAGTATTTTTACAATCTACTTTTCAGCAAAATGTAAACAAACTAGTTTCTTTTTCTCCAATGACTCGTTTTACATTAGCGATTGTGGCCATCTGAGTTCTAATAAGTGGACAATTATTGAAAACAGCAGCAACCACCTAGTTAAACTAGCAGTAAAAATGTAGTGGGCAAATGTAAATGCAGCAAAAGTCTTTGGAAGAGATGGAAACAGAGTCTTTGCTAAAAAAGGGGGAACCGTCCTCTCGGCCTGCGACAGACTGGCGACCTGTCCAGGGTGACCCCGCCTTGACCCCGCCTTTGAACTGGAACGTTAGCTGGAGAGGCACCAGCACCTCCTGACCCCACTAGGGACAAGGGTGTTAGAGGATGGATGGATGGATGGATGGATGGATGGATGGATGGATGGATGGATGGATGGATGGATGGATGGATGGATGGATCCATCCATCCATC
>NW_006800103.1:1088716-1092119 GCF_000485575.1 Poecilia formosa
CTCCTCAACACCATTCAACTGAACTTTCACCTGGTTTTCTTATTGCAGAGTCTCGTACCAAAGTTTCCTGTTTCCTCAATGAAAGCTGCATTTTACCATGTCGGTTCAGGAACCGGGTTACCGATATGACATGGGAACGTGAAATACCAAAATCTCAGATTGTAACGTATAACCAGAGTGGCTCCAGATACTCTGAGAGCTTCAGATCCAGAGCATCACTGTCTGAGGATCAGATCTCCAGAGGAAATGGCAAGCTGCTTCTGAGAGGAGTGAAGGTTGATGATGAGGGAACATATTGGTGTAAAGTTTTTACAACTGGCATCTATTATAGACATTCTGTTGACCTTACAGTAGAAGGTAGGACACATTCATTTAAATCATTGAATTCAAATAAGCTTTTGATACTTTTTTTTGTTGTTGTGGGATGTTTCCTATGTGAAATTTGTCTTTTTTGTTGCAGCTCCACTCTCTCCAGTCAGAATCCATCAGGATGGAAACAGGATCACCTGCAGCTCAGAGGGGATCTACCCTCAACCTGAACTCACCTGGTCCATTTACCCTCCATCCAACATGACTCTGCAGAACAGAACCACAGTCCATCAGACTGAGGAGAAGCTTTATGACATCAGCAGCTCTCTGACGGTTCCAGATGAAGATCCAGGTCTGATCTACCGCTGCACTGTCAGTACCATGACGAGCTTTTGGAGTGCGTTTCTAAATCCTCCAGGTCAGCAAATGTACAGAAAGTTGTGATGTTAAATAAACTGGTATTTTTGTTTCTTGCTTACATTTGATTTTACTTTTACATGAAACCTCAAGAAACATCCAGAAGTTTCATGATGTTTGATTCACACTCAGTGATTTTATTTTAATGCCATTAAATCCCATTCTACTCGTCAAGATGAAAAAATGAGAGGAAGCCTAATTTCAAATGCATCCACCTGTAAATGAAAAGTATTTGTTCCAACATTATAACTGATGGTTTACAGTGAAACATATTCTGCAGTTAAAATACTTTTACATTCTGGAAAATGATCTGTTCAGAATCTGACTTTGTGGAAAAGTTTGTCAAAAATAATAAGATAAACATAAAAGCAAGGTTATAAGTTTTATCCCTATGAAGATCCAGGGACAAAAACTAAAAACATTTTCTGTAAAATGCTACAAGCTAGCTGTGCTGAAATTGGTTAAATTAAGTTAAATTAGTAACACAGCAAAATCAAATAATTTCAAAGTAACAGTAAACAGAAAATATAGAAGTAAAACATTAAAGTAACTCAGGAAGGCCATCTTGCCACACTGCAGACTGAGGCAAATGAAGCTCTAGCATGATAGTTATTCTGGATTAAAGATCATTTATATAGCTACTAGGAATTAATTCAATTCTTAATAAAAACTGAGGTTCAGGATTTACATTTAGTTCAGTGTTTTAACTGTTAAGCAATAATTTGTTTAATAGATTTGCAGAAAATAGGAAAAGAGGCTTCAGGCCTCCAAGGTTTGGAGCTCAAGATAAATAATTAAAATACCAGCTCAGTGAGAGCATCTGTAATCAGAACTGTGACTATAATAATAATAATAATAATAATAGAGAGAAATTCAAATGATTGGATTTCTGGAGCAAACAGAAAGCTACTCCGTCATAATAAGAGTTTCATTGCTGGAAAGTCAAGAAATATTTTTCCAATAACTGGAAATATTATAGAGTTAATCTATTTATAAACAGCAATGTAAAAGAAAAACTTTATTTTCTCAAATGATTCTCCTTCCACATCAGAGCGATTCCTTCCTGTTTTCCTATCAGAACCAGAACTTTTGGTTCAGTGAACATCATCTGGATCATGGAGACGATTTGCTGAGAACTTATTCCAGGCAGGTTNTATGGCATTAAAAGGAACTTTTGTTTTTCCACTGAAAGCTCTGGTTTGCACACTAAATGCCATGTGGGTGAAGTTTTATGGATGATACTCTGATGTCCCATTCTCCTGAAGGCAGCACAGAGCTGCACCTCCAGAAACCGACAGAAGCACTGAAGAGAAGAAGAGCTATGATTAATGTAGTTACAGTTCTATCCATGTTTTAATGTTGCAGAGCTCAGTCACTTTGCAAATAGATTAAAGTTTAAACTGGCATGTTGAACATCTTTCATTTGGTTATTTTGTGGAATATTTAACAACTAGAAAATGGCAAAGAACAAGAATATTTTTTCCACTCTGATTGGCTGCTGTTATACTGATTTTAACTTGAATGTCCATTGCATTTTTTGTAAACACCTGTGAAAATAATTTCTATTCCCATGACTTTTCTTCTCTGGCCCAAAAAAGGTTGAGAAACACTGATTTCGTTGGTAATGTTGCATGTTCTAAATTACTTGCAAAAACATTGACTGAAAGGACTCTTATTTAATGTTGAGGGATTTTTGCCTGTAAGGCAAATCTTTAGGGTACAGACATTTTACATTTTGTTTTGAGTTGAAATGTACTGAAGTCTTATCTAAGTTTGAGTGTTTAGCTTGTTAATTGTATTGTTAGAAGCAATTGTTTGCACTATCAAAGACACTTTTTATTAAACTGTGGCAATAGCAACGGTATAGTTCATTTCTATCACCACTATAAGTTTCAGGCTCAGGATTTTTTTTACTTTAAGCCCTGTCAGAGCGATTCCTTCCTGTTTTCCTATCAGAACCAGAACTTTTGGTTCAGTGAACATCGTCTGGATCATGGAAACGATTTGCTGAGAACTTATTCCAGGCAGGTTTTTCTATTATCCTTCAGAGGATCTGGGTTTCCTCCTCAACACCATTCAACTGAACTTTCAACTGTTATTTCTTATTGCAGACATTGTAAACGACGTGTCCTGTGTTTTCAATGAGAACTGCATTTTACCATGTCGGTTGAAGAACGGGATGACCTACATGGAATGGAAACTTCAAAATCAATGGGAATTAATAACTGAACATCCACAGTCTCGGATTGTATCACATGACCATCGTGGCTCCAGATACTCTGAGAGCTTCAGATCCAGAGCATCACTGTTTGAGGATCAGATCTCCAGAGGAAATTTCTCACTGCTGCTGAGAGGAGTGAAGGTTGATGATGACGGAACATACTGGTGTATTGGAAAGATAAATGGCATTTATTATAGACAAATTGTTAAACTTATAGTAGAAGGTAGGACGCCTTCATTTGAAAAAAATAAAAAACTTTATTGAAATAAGATGATAAAAGTTGCATTTTTACTTTGGTTGTAGAATATTTCTTCTGCTTAACAGTTCTTCATTTTCTCATATTGTTTGCAGCTCCAGTCTCTACAGTCAGAATCCATCAGGATGGAAACAGGATCACCTGCAGCTCAGAGGGGATCTACCCTGATCCTGAACTCACCTGGTCCACTGAGCCTCCAT
>NW_006800103.1:1092685-1096131 GCF_000485575.1 Poecilia formosa
ATAAGCCAAAACTTTCTCTGAACAGAAACAAAACTGAAGTTATTATATTTGGACCTAAAGAGGAACGATATAGAGCTATAGGTCTAGAGATCACCATTCAGCTTCTATGCACCACAGATTTGGAACAAACTTCCAGAAAACTGCATTGACAAAATCTTTATTGCTTATTTCATAGCTGGCTACTGTTATTTTTTATAATGTGAAGCATTTCGAACTGCTTGTTGCTGAAATGTTCTGAATTCATAAACTTTGATTTCTCAGGTGCTGAGGTTACAATCTGCTGCACTTCCTTACACATTTCTACCTCCAGTTTGGTCTGGAGGTTCAACCACCATCAGATCATCCTGACCAAGACTGACAGAAACATCTACAGCGTCTCAGAAGAGTGGAGGAAACATGTAAGGAATGTTTCGGCGTCTGGCAGCCTCACGTTACAGGATCTGACCTCAGATCAGGAGGGAGTTTACAGCTGTGAGCTCAGTGATGACAAGAAGACCATTATAACTCACCTCTATCTGAGGACTGGAGGTAACAGGATTCAGGATTTAAGGCTCATTAGATGGTACAAATCAAATATTCCAAACTACAAATGAGTCTTTAAGCTAAACTCCTGAACTTCTTTGGTTTCAGAGAATCTGGTGGTTTCTGAACTCATCAGATGGACGGTGGTTTGTGTCGTGATTGCAGCAGCAGCAGCTGTTTTCTTGATGTTCTACAAGAAGACAATGGAGGAAAGTGAAGCTCTGCAGCTTTAAACTTTTAATTCACATTCAGATAGGGGTTTTGTTTTAATGCCATTCTCCCATTTTACACGTCAAGATGCTTCATGAGCTTTGATGTAGTTTCACAAAATGATCAGCTCTTCATGTTCTTGAGGTGATTCTCATATTTGGAGATACGTTTAATCTTCTGCCCTGCAGAGGGCGCAGATAAACATATTCTTTATATTTTACCAGCTAAACTTTCTCAGAACTTTATCAATAAAATGTATATTTCTGTAGAAAATGAATTATTGTACATAAATAGCTGATTTATAATCTTTGATGTAGTTTCACAAAATGATCAGCTCTTCATGTTCTTGAGGTGATTCTCATATTTGGAGATACGTTTAATCTTCTGCCCTGCAGAGGGCGCAGATAAACATATTCTTTATATTTTACCAGCTAAACTTTCTCAGAACTTTATCAATAAAATGTATATTTCTGTAGAAAATGAATTATTGTACATAAATAGCTGATTTATAATCTTTGATGTAGTTTCACAAAATGATCAGCTCTTCATGTTCTTGAGGTGATTCTCATATTTGGAGATATTTCTGTTTTGTGTTCATCTTCTTCCCAGCAGAGGGCGCAGCTAAACATATTCTGTATATCCTACTAGTTTCTCAGAAATATATACATAAAACCTCTATCTCTGAATATGTTTTATTTCTTTTGTTACATAAATTCTTTGTTCTTCAATAAACCAAATAAAAATTAAAATGCCTCATTTTTCTAACAGTGTAACATCAATCATAAAAAGACAAGAGGTTGACTTTTGTTTGTTTAGAATAAAATGATAAAACTTGTGACATTGTTCATTATTTTTGCTACAAAAAATTATTTGACCTGTTTTTAATAAAACATAAATGTAAAGCTCTCTCCTGTTTTCTAATAAATGAGAGAAACTTTAGATTCAACAACATCAGCAAAGTCAGAGGAGAAATATTTTATTTAAAAGTCATAGAACAATAACAGATCACATCATAAACATGGAAAGGGTAAAAGCCATTAACATAAAAAAATAATAAAATGAGCCTTTTTGTCAGATTGAGTTTAGCTGTGAATATTTCTCAACCTGCCTCTTCCCTGAAATATTTGGTTCACAAAAGAAAATAAATTTTCCTAACTTTCTTCAGTGCAGCTCAGTTTGGTAAATAATGATCAAACTGAAGAGAGATTATCTTCCAGATCCAGTACAATCTGTTTGATTTAGATCTACAGTATTATTTTAACCTTGACAAACATTCCCAAAAAAATCTCCAGCCAAACAGAACTATGGAGGCCTGATTGCAAACTTTAAACATTCACTGTAAGTGAATATTAAGATTTTAAACAATGATGATTTTCAAATATAAATTTGGCTTCAGCTGTTGAGGGTGAACTGCATCATTTTAGTCCACTGGGAATAAAATGGTAAAAATTTCTTAACAATTTTCTTTATCACTATTAAGGAAATCATAATGTTATAATTATCATCAACCTTAAATATTAGACCAGGCTAAACTTCACCTCCAAACATCAACAGGTATGAGACCAGATCAACACAGCTGCCTCCCAAAGTGACCCAGAAACCAACATTTATGTCAAAAGTTTTAATAGTCAGTGAAATGGATGGAGTCGATTGTTTGTTCAGTACAAACAGGATGAAAGTACTTTGCTTTGTGAGTGACTCAGTTATAAAGGCTCAGGTTTGTTGCTGAGCATTAACATGTCATAATGCTACATTGTGCTGTGAACTGTTTTGAGCCTAAGCAGAGTAAGGCGCCACCTAGTGGTGAGTTATTTTTTGCCACTTTAGAAGTTGCAGAGGAACGTATCCCTGCATGTTCTCCCTGTGCATGCATGGGTTCTCTCCGGGTACTCCGGCTTCCTCCCACAGTCCAAAAACATGACTGTTAGGTTAATTGGCCTCTCCAAATTCTCCCTAGGTGTGTGTGTGCATGGTTGTTTGTCCTTTCTGTCTCTGTGTTGCCCTGCGACAGACTGGCGACCAGTCCAGGGTGACCCCGCCTCTCGCCGAAACGTTAGCTGGAGATACACCAGCAGCCCTCCCAACCCCACTAAGGGACAAGGGTGTATAGAAAATTGATGATTTTTGTTCTGTTTGTGTTATTGTCAGAATGTGTAATAAATATGTATTTTGTAGAACAAAACACATATTTATCCCTTGCTCCTCCTGAGTTGAGTCTGTATTCTATACCATATATTAATTATAGTGTAAAATATATTAAAGTTAATGCATTTAATATATTCTTAACATCATTTTGAAACAAAACTAAATTCTAAGTCCACAGGAAATGTAATTGTAGAACACAAAACACTTAGTTTCTACAATTACCAGACTTTATTTTGCAATTTAAGATCATAAATTGACATGTCATCTAGTCTTTATAACTAACATTTGCTATTATATATACAACACAATGTAACCTGACACAGGTGTTACGTCAATCCGCGTTTCCCCATCAGATACTGTTCCCCCACTGCACAGGCGGCAAAATATGGGCGTGCTCGTTATGAGCACTGAGAAAGCAGGCGCGTAGCAAGCACGCGCTTGTTCGGCCCACTTGTCTGGGGAACTACGGACACCGTAAAAGCTCAAACAACGTGTTTTGCCAAAGTTGTCACACTTTCTTCACGTTTTTGCGTGAAACTAATAGTAATAATACTAATAGTAATAATACT
>NW_006800103.1:1097744-1146060 GCF_000485575.1 Poecilia formosa
GTATTATTACTATTAGTATTATTACTATTAGTTTCACGCAAAAACGTGAAGAAAGTGTGACAACTTTGGCAAAACACGTTGTTTGAGCTTTTACGGTGTCCGTAGTTCCCCAGACAAGCGCGCCGAACAAGCGCGTGCTTGCTACGCGCATGCTTTCTCAGTGCTCATAACGAGCACGCGCGTATTTTGCCGCCTGGGCGGTGGGGGAACCGTATCTGATGGGACAGGTCACCTAAAACGCGGAATGTCCCTGGAAATCTGGGACGTCTGGTCACCCTCCTCAACATAGTGACAGTTGGTTGAGAGTAACGTTTTGTGAATTTGACTCAAGGACTTTGGTAATGGTGACTCTTTATGACAAAGTGATGGATAAATGTGCCGTGTAACCTGTGAAGGTTTCATATTGTCCCGTGAGCAGGTGTGGCCCCACCTGAACAGAAAAAGAGTTCAAAACAATGTTTAGGTGGAGACTATGGAACTATGAAAAAGAAATCCCAGCTCTAATATTTTGTGATAAAGAAATACCACACAGCCTTACATTCATTGAATGGTGAGTCACTTATATCCTAGTAAGTCTTTTGTGATTTTATGCGAATGAGGTCATCTAGAGTTAAATCATTCAAGCCACAAATACAAAGACCTTTAGACAGGAAACCTCTAAATACAAAATAAACAATCTAACTTATAATCTAAGTACTAATTGTGATGCTTATTGTTAGCTTTGTGGTTCCATACAGTAGCAGATGGTTCAACATCAGCGACTCTACATAAAGGTGAGAACCTATGCGCAAAAATAATTAAACACTGGAACTTGTGTTTTACAGCAAGTTTCAGCTGAGGTTTTTTTTACTAAAAGCAGAAAGAAGGGATGCACCGGGCTGCTATTGCCACTGAATACATCTTGTATTAATCTGCATCATGTATTTGTCACTGGTTTCTCAGTTCTCTCTTTTTTCTCTCTTTTTGCAGGTAGAAGCAGACTTCCTGGGTGTTTTCACTTTATCTGTCTTTTCTAACTTTTCATCCTGTCTCTCTTCCTTTTTTCTTCCTCTTGTCATTTTTTATGAATATATCACACACATTTCCGTATATTTTCAATATATTCTACCATATATTGCTCATAAATCTTTACATATATTTTATGTTTCCATATAATTTTCCATCTATGTAAAATACATTTACCACAAATTGAATGAACATACTTGTGAGATTATATGTTTACATATATTACCATTACATTTTCCCATATAACTCATAATACATGATGGTGAATATTTAAAAATTAAAATTATGGGATATTAAAACATACATATACATATATATTTGTTTTTAATACATTGCAATATATGGAAAGTGGCAGCCATTTTTATATATTACATGAATATATATTGTATAATATCAGTACATCATTCTATATATTTACAGAACATAGCTTACTATACTTAAATAACACATTACAATATATTTGAAGTATCGTGCTCAGAGTTTGCCATGACTGTAAAAGCAACAAACTGTGTCTGTCTGTCCCATCTTTGCTAGGATGCAGAAAGCAGATATGAAGACGGATAAGAGAGTGTTTGGAAAACCGCATACCTGCTGTGTGGAGTCGTCGCACCTGTCCAGCAGGTTGGGCTGGATCCATTCAGCAGGTGAAGGGAGTGGTTAAACACACGCTGAAGGAGAAGAATGACACGAGGGGAAAAAGGTTAAGTTCTCATTTAGAACATTTTGGAGCCGAACTTCATCATTTACGGCCACTGAAGGGCAGGAAAATCGGACGTTTTTAGTCGTCAAGAAAAGGTAAGACAAGCTGTAACAGGCTGGAGATGTAGCCACATGATCTGAGCTTTTCTGTTATTAAGGTGAAGGAGTGGGGCAGATAAACAGAAAGTTTATGTAAAATAAACTGAACCAGTACTGAATGACAGAGATACAGTTGGAGCGAACAGGTGGGAATATTTACTCTCTTAATGCTCTGTGTTTTATGTTATTGAACAGATCACATTACTGCTACGTCTCCCATAAAATCAAAGTAAAGGAATTAAATGGCAGATAATTACCTTAATTGTTGACTAACTAAAACTAATGACTCAAATCAAGGAAAGTTATGTGGGAGATTTTAAGCATAACCTTTCATTGAATTCATTTTCAATATTACTTTAGACAAAGTTGAGCCGTGTTTTTATTTATTTTCCACAGGAAAATTGTCATTTTCATAGCTCTGTGCTGTTAAAATGTATCTACATCTAGTAGCTATGAATGCAGCAGGATGAGTGTTCATATTTTTAAAAAAGTCAAAATTATATCTTTAGTTTTTTTTTACAGTAAGATAATGGTCTGTGAAACCAAATGACAAAAAATATAATTTCCACTGCAAAAGCACAAAATCTGACTAAGTATTTTTGTTTAGTTTCTAGTTTAAACATCTTAGTGCACTTGAAAAGAGATAAACCAATGTAGAAGTAACATGTCAGGAAGATATAGCAGGTTGTTTTGCGTCAATAATCCCTCAATATTGATCCCTTATTAAGATGGGAAAATGTCTTTTTATAAGTGACAATCTGTCAGTTGAACTAGGACTTTAAGGAATTAGTGAAAAGTTTTTTTTATGTTCCTGCAAATTTACCTTAAACTTAAGTTTTGTATTATTTAAAAACTAACTTGTACTAAGACATCTACAGTAGAAACTAGACCAAAAATACTTGGTAAGATTTTTACAGTGTGGTGATTCCTTTAGACTGTGTTCTGTGGGTGGATTCTTTTTTTTTTTTTTTTGTCTATTCATGTTTAGATTATTTATCTTTGTGACGTTTCCAAACACAGTCGAGGTTAGCAGCTTCAGATAAAATCAGTTTTCCGTTCAGACTGGCTCTCCAGCTGGACTGATTTATGTTTTTGTACAGAGTTAACATGTTTCTTTGCACGTTGTAGTCGCTGAAAGTGTTGAGTCATGTTACAGGAACATGAACAATCAGTGCAGCTCACAGCTGAGTCTGTGCTGCATACCTGAAGCCTGAGCTTCGCCACAAGCCAACAGGTGCTACCTGCACTGCAGCTGGTCTTACTGGTTCAACTGTTAGTTCCTCCTGGGAGAGAACGTTTGAGAAAAAGCCTCTCTATTTGAATCAATACTGTGCTTAAAAGTACAAATAAACAGAGGAAAAATGTAATATAATAAGAACATAGAATGTATTCTGTAAGACAATAGTCTAAAATATCAATAAGTGTGCAAGCTGTACACTGCAAAAAACAAAATCTTATCATTTTGGTCTAGTTCAGGGGTGTCCAAAGTGTGGCCTGGGGGCCATCTGTGGCCCGTGAGATGATTCTGTTCGGTCCCAGACAACAAATCAAGAATGGTAACTATTTGACCAGTGACCCAAAAAATGTGTGAATTGTCCGTTTTTATTTTAATAAGGCAATAAATAGCCTGATGCTCTTTTATGTTTTGGGTGTTTAGAAATATACAAGTTTCATAAAAATGTAGTTTATCGTTAAGCAGGTAGAACAAAAAAATATATATAAAAAAAGCACAAGCAAATTTTTGCATTGTTAATTTAGTGAAAAAGTGTCCTGCCTGTTGTTTAAATTTACTAGTTTTGGCCCCCAGGGCAAAAAGTTTCGCCACCACTGGTCTAGTTTCGAGTGTAAATATCTCAGTAAACTAGAAAAAATAGAAAATTAACTTACAAGTAACTTTTCAACACAACATAGCAGACATTCTGAATTTAATTAACTTTAAAGTCTAATGAACATTTAACACTGGAACTGGAAGACATTTTAAATATCCAAAATAAATAAACAACAAATAAAATTTATTATGAAGTCTCTGTAAACAAACCTGTACTTCGAAAAAAGGCCTAAGCAGCAGACTGAAGACTTTTGTCATCCAGTTTTTGGTAGAAAGAGAGAAAAGAGAAAAACGATAATCCATGCAAATGGGAATTATTGCACTCATTTTAATGTATTATGCTATTAATTGATTTTTTTTGCTTATTGCGACAGGCCCAGTGTCCGTGTTTGTTTGTTCATTTGAAGTGGAAATCTGTAACTCTATAATTACAGATTTATGTAATTCAGAAAGTCACATGTGGGCACCAGGAGTTCGTGCTTGAGACTGCGAGGCTTTTTTTCGGATCTCAGGCATGTGATAGCTGACTAACCAGTGACGTTACTGGCAGCAAGGACTGCAGATGTTATCAGGCAGAGACCAAAATAGCCTGCATGACGTCACAAAGACACGAGTTTTAAAGACGACAACAAAGGAGTTAATGAGGCTGCAGATTAGAGCAAGAATGTTTGAAACGTTCTGATGTTACTCTCCTTCATTATTTTTACTCTGTTTTATATCATTCAAAACATCCAGACGTCGGCTTAGCCAAAATGTTTTGTTGGCAGTGAGAGCAGGAAATAATGAACTGAAGCAGTTTTGTAATATGATAAAAATAGACTTCCTTATGAAGTTAGGGAGAATGTTTAAGCAGTCTGACTGAAAAAGTCTTTCCAAAGACGTTTCCTGAGTTACAGTGCAGTGTAAAAGTTCGCCCAATTACAGATTTCTTTAATCTAGCCACTACCTGTATTGGTCTACACATGCAGAGAGGCCAATAACCTAACGTGCAAAAAACCCAGAGAAAAACATCCCACGTGCAGGGAGACCTAAAGTCAAACTCAGAACCTGAATGCTGTGCAAAAACCTGCCCAACCTCGCAACCTTTAACTACGACACATAAAAACTGTTTATATCAGACAAAGGCAAAAATAAGTTTCAAATGATGATTTATAAAGAGAAAAACAAACAACTATCCAACCTTGTTACTAACCTCTTTTTTGTTTAATTTGACCCCTCACATCCAGGTTTGATTACTGAAGATACCACTTAAATAGAACCTGCTAAAATATCTCAAAATGCAACACATCTTAGGTGATGAGTTCATTAAAGAAAACCCAAATGCAGAGCAGCAGATACGTTGAGTGGATGATGATTTATTTAAAAAGTAAAAACATAAAACCATGGGAGCACTGGGAGCCAGAGGAGAACAAAAACATCAGGAACAAACAAAGGCACAAGGAGCAAAATTAAAACAGGAGAAACCAGTGAGGAGGCATGAGAAAAGGGGAGCTAAATACTGAGATTAGCTAACGGGTTGCTGGTGTGAGGGGAGAGAGACAGAAAGTGGCACATGGGGCGAGGGAGTAACAAGGAATAACTAGACACAAGGAAGAAATAAACATAATAAACTAAGACAAACTGAACAAGGTTTATCTAATCAAAGAAAGAGACTAAGAAACATATAATAATAATAATAATAATAATAAGAAGAAGAAGAAGAAGAAGAAGAAGAAAAAGAAGAAGAAGAAGAAAAAGAAGAAGAAGAAACTAGAATTAAAACAACATAAAACAACCCAGGATCTGACGTTATCACCTGCGTAGCTATGGTAGCGAATCTTATTGCTTATTGTCTGAGAGAGTGGGAGCATGTAGATATTAAAGATAAGGGGTCCTAGGATTGAACCTAGAGGTCCCCCACATGTGAAATACGTTTAAATGATTCATCCTGTTAATGTTTGCTTGTTTAGTCTTTCCATCTAATCATAGTGTATTTTATTCAGGAAAAGCGGCCATGGCTCTTTCCTCTGCCTTTCTCTCTGAAGACCAGTTCACCTGCTCGATATGTCTGGAAATGTTCAACAACCCAGTCTCCACCCCGTGTGGCCACAGCTTCTGCCAGTCCTGCCTCTCTTCCTACTGGGACAGCAGAGGAAGAGGCCAGGCTGCCAAGGCTTACCAGTGTCCACTGTGCAAAGAGTCCTTCAGCAAGCGGCCAGATCTCCAGATAAACCGAACCTTGAAGGAAATCACCGAACAGTTCAAGCAGATGTCACAGTCTGCTGGGGGAGCCGGAGGAGGAGGGGAACATCTCGGCTTGCGGGCCCAACATTCAGGCCCGTCTCCACCAGTGAGACCGGGGGAGATGCCAGAGCGTCTCCTGGTAGAAATGATGGCACGTTTCCAGGGGCTGACGCCGCCTTCGCCTCACCAGGGTTTCCAGACGCAGAACAACCACGACCTACCGCCACCCTATTCCCCTCCTCTCAGGTAACTCAGTCACACCTCCAGAGAGATCAATGCTGAGGTGGTACGAAGACATTACCTGTACAGGTTTGCACCCATTATCAAATCAAATCAAATTTAATTTGTATTGCACATTTCAGCAACAAGACATTCACATAATAAAAACACAAAAATACAAAGTCATAAAACATACAGTCAACAATTGAAACATTTCATTTAGTCGAGTGCCATCATTAGATGTTTCATTTATGATGTTTTAAAAAGAACTCTAACCAGGTGTTTACTCTAGATTTAAAGGAAGTCAGTATTTTGCCTGTTTTGCAGTTTTCTGGAAATTTGTTCAAGATTTATGGTGCATAGAAGCTGAATGCTGCTTCTCTGTGTTTGGTTCTGGTTCTGGGGATGCAGAGCAGAACCAGAACACCTGAGAGGTCTGGAAGGTTGCTATGATGACAGCAGATCTTTACTGTATTGTGGTGCTAAGCTGTTCAGTAAAATAACAGAAATATATTAAAGTTGGGGTACTGTGGTGGCGCAGGGGCAAAGCACAACCCATGTATTGAGGCCTTAGTCCTCATGCTGGTGGTCACAGGCTTGATTCCCGGCCGGGTGACATTTGCTGCATGGCTTCCTCCTCTCTCATAGCCCTCCTTCCTGTCAAACTACTTTCAAATAAAGGCCACTGGAGCCAACAAAACCTTTAAAAAAATAAATATATTAAAGTCTGTTCTCTGAGCTACAGTGTAAGGACTTCAGAACTGGTGTTATGTGCTCTATCTTCCTGGTTTTGGTCAGAACGCCAGCAGCAGCGTTCTGGATCTGATTGATTTTTTAGGCAGACCTGTGAAGACACTGTTGAAGTAATCAATGTGACTAAAGATAAGTGCAGTTTCTCTAGATCTTGATCTAATCCTGGAAATGTTCTTCAGGTGATAGAAGGCCGACTTTGTGACTGTCTTTATGTGGCTTTGAAGGTTCAGGTCAGAGTCCATCACTACTCCCTGGTTTCGGGCCTGATCGCTGGTTTTTAGTTGTAATAACTGAAGCTGAGCACAGACTCTAGCTCCTGTTTAGGTCCAAAGATAATAGCTTCAGTTTTGTTTCTGTTCAGCTGGAGAAAGTTTTGGCACATCCACACATTTATCTGTTCTAAGCATCTATTGAGTGTTTGGATGGGTTCAGAGTCACCTGGTGACATCATAATGTAGAACTGTGAATCATCCACGTAGCTTTGGCAACTTATTCCCTGTTATAACCTGAGCTAATGGGAGCATATATTAAATAAGGGGACCTAGGATTGAACCCTGGGGTGCCCCGCATGTGACTTATCCCTTTCTGGAACTTTCCTCTATGTTACTCTCTGTTTGAAACAGCTGAAATTACAAAAATAAAAGAAACACATGTTAAAATGCAGATGTTAAAGTTGGGCTGGATGATCTGGTAGAAAAATGTTCCACAGTGTAATTATTTCATCAATCAACATCAATAATTTTTGATTGTTTTCTTTTTTAGCTAAAAGATTTGTTAGAAAAACTTTATACATTTTGAGGGGAAAAAATCACTTTATGACAACAAATATCTCTTCAGCACAATGGCACATTAGGGCTGTTGTAGTAAGAAGAAAACATAAAAGAGGGGTAAAATTATGTTTACAATTCACTGTCAGACACTGCAGTTCCATAAAAGATTAATTATTTCCATACACTGCAAAAACACAAAATCTTACCAAGTAATATGTTGGTCTAATTTCTAGGGAAAGTATCTTAGTACCCATGAAATAAGCCAATATGTAGCTTTTCTGTTTTCCGTAAATAATTCTGTAATATTGATGAAAAAGTATTAGTTCCACTGGCGCTGTTACCTAGCAACGCCTGCCAAGCCCAGCCCGTCACCTAGCAACCCAGTTCTAGTTCCACTAGGAGATTATTAATTTGTAACATGGGAAAAATGTCAATAATCTGCCAGTGAAACTAGGACTTTTTCATCAATAGTAAGGAATTATTGACTTAAAAGAAGCTCATATATTTGCCTGAAAATTAACTTGTAAGTTATTTCAACTGTACTAAGATATTTGGACTAGAAACTAGATATAAATGACTTGTTAAGATCTTGTGTTTTTGCAGTGAGCTTTCAGTTTTCTCTGATTTCAGAGAATTTATGAGTCATGAAGAGTTTTGTCTCCAATAAAGGCGCGGCGCCGCTCAATGTGTCCCTGACGGCCATTCCAACCTGCCACTGTGTCCCATCCACATGAGAGGCCTGGAGTTCTTCTGCCGCACTGACAACATGTGTGTGTGCAGTGTGTGTGTGGAGACGGCAGACCACCGAGGACACAGCGTCGCCCCGGCTCAAAGAGAGTGGCACATTAAGAAGGTGTGTGTCTGTGTTCATGTGTGTGTTAGATGCTGATTTCTAACTCAGTATCAAACAATAAGGCTTTACAAATGCACAACTTTACCACAACTTTAAATCTAAATTGATTACACTGCAAAAAAACAAAATGTTACCAAGTATTTTTGATCTGCTTTCTTGTACATATATCTCAGTAGACTTGAAATAAGAAAAAACTAACTTACAAGTAACTTTTCATCAAGATATAGGAGCTTGTTTTAAGTCAATAACTCCTTAAAATTAATTTATAAAAAACTAGTTCCATTGGCAGATTATTTAACTTATTTTACTTATAATAAATACAATAATCTGCCAATGGAACCAGTACTTTTCCATCAATATTGAGGAATCATTTATTTTCTTTAAAAAAAAGCTCATATCTTTCTGAAAAATTGCTTTGCATTTATTCCAAGTGTACTCAGATATTCGTACTAGAAACTAGACATAAAATAATTGGTAATATTTTTTGTTTTTTCAGTGTAAATTTTTAAAAACCCAAAGCTTTCTTCAAAAATCCAGTGCAGCTTCTCTGTAGGATTATTTCTTTTTGTGATTGTTTTTTTTTTTTACATGTAAAAGGTTTTCTTTTTATTTTAAACTTTCTCTCTTGTCTCCAGTCGCAGTTAGGAATCCATGAGATGGAGTTGAAGGAGCTCATCTGCGTGAGAGAGAGGAAAGTGGAAGAAATACGCAACTCCATTCGGGAAATAAAGGTGAGCTCTCCGATTTTATTATTTGAGTCTGTCATATTTTAGAACGACTAATCAGATTTGTATCAAGTAGATAAATAAGTCCTCTAAAATTAAACTTTGTCTTTACAAAATGTACAAATAGCCTCTGATAAAAGCAGTCTTTGTGTTGATCATGTATGATCAACCACTGGTAGTCCATGGGGTAGTCCAAGATTTTGTGTTTTTGCAGTGTACAGACATAAACCTGCAGTTTTTGTTAAAGTTTCATAAGTTTTACATTGAAAGAAACTGATTTGGATTTATTTTTTTTGTCTTTTACCTGAGCATTTATGTTATTTATGTGAATTGTTTTCATTTTGTTTTGTAAAATACCAACATCTTCACGTAACTTTATATTTTGGTCCGTCTGATTATGTCATTTTTATGTATTAAATATGATAATTTTATCAGTTACTCAGTATTTGAGTCGCCTTTTTACCAAATACATTTCTACTCTTACTTGAGTAAATTCTTGGATGGCTACTTTTTACTTTTACTTGAGTAAAAATATGTTTAACTTGCTGCTCTTACTTGAATCTAATTTCTGGAGACTTCTGATTCACTCAGGCTGCGGCGGAGACGGAGACAGATGGAGTTGTTTGTGCTTTGACGAAGCTAATCTCTACGGTGGAGCACTGCCAATCCAGAATCTTGGAGGTAAATAATCTGACAGATTAATTATAATAAAATAGACATGTCTGATGGTTACAGAACTGCCTGTTTTTATTATTTCGACTCTTCCCACCAGGTGATAGAGATGACTGTCCTAACAGCAGAGAGCAGAGCTCAGAGTTTGCTGAAAGAGCTGGAGGAGGAGATCACTGCACTGAAGAAGAGGAGCGCAACTCTGAGCCAGCTGGCTGTGTCTGAAGATTATGTGCAGTTTTTTAGGGTGAGGAAATGTTTAACATATACGATAAAAAAAATTAACACGAAAAATATGGGTTGAGTATCTTGGTGTGTAAACACCAAGATACTCCGACTGATCGGAGATGGATGATAAATAAAGGCATGCATGAGGAAGAGACGTAATCAATAAGAGTAACTGCTGGTAAATGATTCTGGCTTTTTTTCCCCTCAAAATTCTAATTCTGACTTTTTTCCAAGGTAAAAAAAAAAAAATCAGACCTCAGAGGAAAAAAAGTCCAAATTCTGAGAAAAATAGTTGGAATTTTGATGGGGAAAAATTTAGAATTCTGAGTGAAATAAATTTTTGAATTTTGAAGGAAAAAGTTTTAATTTTGAGGGGGAAAGAGTCCAAATTTTGAGAAAAAAGAACAGAATTCTGAGGGATAGAAAAGTTGGAATTTTGAGAGAAAAAGAATGATCAGAATTCTTTTTTTATTTCAGTGGCCCTAATTTTCTGCTGTACCAAACTGCTGTATGTGGAGGAATTAAAATAATTAATATCCTAAAAAGAACTCCTTGACTATAGTAAAGCACGGTGGTGGCTCAGTGATGCTCTGGGGTTCTGACACCACTGCAAAAATTCTTGCCAGTGAAAAAAAAACAATCAGGAAACTATTATTTGTGATGAAACTTGTGCTGGAAACCAAAGTACCTTCCAAAACCAGTGTGAACCCCAGCATAACTCAGATTCCACCATGGATGCCCTGCAGTTGTTTTTCTGAATCCTTTTTTCCTCTGTGAAGAAAAACATTTTCAGAATGTTTTCTGCTGCAGCCGACTGACCAAAGGAAACTCTTTGGCGTTTTCTTTTCACAGACATTCCCTGCCTTGTCCTCGCCCCCACAGGCGAAGGACTGGTCCAACGTGTCCGTGTCGTCTCAGTCCACCTCTGAAGGGATTCTCAGGACCGTCAGTCAGATGGTGGAACGTCTCCAGCTGGACATGCTGAACCTGCCAGAACCCTGTAGGTTCACAACCAGGGAAACATTTACCAGGAAAACTCTTTGATTTTTTTTTCTTTTTACCAAAATATTTTTATTGAGATTTCCCACTTTGGAAATACAATCATGTACCAATCTGAACAAGCTTCTTTCATAATTACTACATGGCAGTAACATAAACCTGCAAGCCCATTTTGGGGAACAACTATTCCAATTTGGAGAAATGAGAAAACAATCCCCCCACCCCCCAAAAAAACAAAAAAAGCTAAATAAAAAAAAACATGGCTTCTCAAAACAACAGGAATAACTCACCATTATTTTAGGTCTAAATCCTCAAAAGCGAATGAAAGGATCCAAAATTTTCTCAAATAGTTGTTTGGATTCCTAATATACAGAGTTGGGTAGTAACTAGTTACATCTAATTTTAAAAAAGTAGGAGTATCAGTTAATTTTTTGGACAGCTACTTATTACTTGAGTAAAAATATGCAGAAGTAGTTCTACTCTTACTTTATCCACTTCTGATATCTAATATTTTTTCCATTGGCAAATTAAACAGTAACTGCTTTATCCACTGGGTGGCGCTACGTCTGTAAACATGCTCCCAATCCAAAGATATGCACCTTTTTTTTTGCAGATAACATGTTTATGTCTACAAAATTACATTCTAGGATATTATATTTTACTTAAGAAATAAAATGCATGGATTATATGTTTATATATTAACATATTTAACGAATCTCAACTCCTCTATTCTTGTTTTGTTTGCAGGCAAACAGCAACCGTCACCAGCTCCGCCGCTCCCTCGGCCAATCCCAAGTAAGCCTTTGACCTTTTACTGAACTATTTAAAAATACTGAAAAATGAATAATTTTGTTTTTCTTTGCAGGGATAAGAAGGATTCAGGAATATGCAGGTAAGGGTTGGTAAAAGACTTGCTGTCCATTTAGTATTTTATAAAGAGGAATTAATCGTGAATGTGTTTATCCTGCAGAGGACATCACCCTGGACCCCGGCACAGCTCACCCCCGCCTCATCATCTCAGCGGATGGGAAGCAGGTCCAGTGCGGCGACCGCCATCAGCTGGTTCCAGACAACCCAGAGCGGTTTGACCGCGTGGTGTGTGTGATGGCCCATCAGGGATTCACCTCAGGACGCCATTACTGGGAGGTAGGAGGGCCTTCAAATACATTCACTGAATACAGCAGTAGATTTAAACTACCAGTAACCTGCAAATACTTGAAATCCTCTTAATAAACACTCATAACTGTCCATTTTAATAATTCAAACACTGAAAATACTTTAATATGAATAATGGAAAACATCTTGGCATGATTGTAGAAACATCCCCAGTCCTTCTTATCTCTTGGCTGCTCTTGGGGGTAACAGCCAATTAATGGCACTTAATAGAATAGAAAAGGAAAGGAAAGGATAGGAAAGTTTTAGATTTCTACAGGAAGATGCACCCAGAAAGAATCCATGCATGCAGAACTGGGGACCATCAACCTGCAACAACTTTACTACATCCTAGGAATTTATCTGAGCTCTTAGGTCACATTTATTGAGGTTTAATTCCTTAAATAAATGTTTAACTCCATAGTAAAACTCAGAACCTCCTCTGAACATTTGAGTTAGAACAGATTTCACCTTCTCATGTGAAAAAAAACATGTAGAATCTATTCAGTCTGAACAAAACCTTCCTCTTCCTTCTCTTTTTAGAGGCAGTCTGTCAGGATTTCCTTAACTACCTTCAGTATTTTCATAAAGTCTGGAAAAGCTTCACATCTTAAAATGTATCACCACCAATACTACAAAACCTGCAAAGACAGAAAAAAATCAAGATATAATGAACCACATTCACGTTGAATGTTTTTAATTAATTTCTCACTTCTTGACTTTAGCTTGAGCAGAACTGATCACCTGAAATGTAACAGTCATGTTTTCCTGTCTGTCCTCTTCCAGGTGGATGTGGGCAGTAAAACCGACTGGGACCTGGGCATAGCGAGCCGGTCCGTCATTAGAAAGGGTAAAATCCCAGTGAGCCCCGCCCACGGCTACTGGTTCCTCAGCCTGCGGGATCGGACCGACTACGCCTTCAGAACGGATCCGGCCACCAGCCTGACAGTCGCCACCAGACCGTCGCGGGTCGGCATCTATATAGACTGCGAGAAAGGACTGGTGTCCTTCTACAACGTGGAGGCCAAACTGGTCATCTTTACTTACACAGACAGTTTTAAAGACACCATCCATCCGTTCTTCAGCCCCTGCACCAATAAGTCAGGGCAGAACGCGGCTCCTTTAGTAATCTGTCCTATTGCAATAACAGAATGAATAAACCACTGTTCATAATCTTCACTTATGTTGAATGCCAGAGCTGATTGTAAATGTTTCTGTTGTAGAAATCTGAATTTTAGTTCTTGCTTTTAGTGAATGCTGAAAGAAATATTCGACTTGAGAAAGTCAAAATTACTTCAGATTGTTTGTATGTAAATATAAAAAAACTATTGGCAATTGCTGTCAGTTTGTTTTTAGTTTTCTGAAAGGTGCAGTGCGATTTAATGGATGTAAAGTATTAATACAGTGTAGCTCTCAAACACCTCTGTTGAAATATTAGCATTTTGTGTTGTAAATAAATAATTTGAAAACATATTTCTCAAAATAATGTGCTGTTTTTATCCTGAACAGCTCAACTGCAAGTCAAACAAATCTGTTACAAGGAGTATCAGAATTAAAAATAAAAAAATCTATAAGCTGGTTCACTTTCTGTTTACATGTTTAAAGCAACAGTTTAAACATGTCTTGCTTTAATCATAATTCAATTTCAGCTTTGACTTATTGAAAATGGTTTTATCCAAAGTGAAGTCACCATTATTCCCTTTGTTTGTCCGAAGCTGGTTTCAAAGTGTCCAGCAGGTGGCACTGTGGAGTAAATGGCTTCTTTATTCTACGCATTAAGCCGCATAAGAGCCGTCATTTCTGTGGAACAGCCGTTGGTCCCGATCTGAAGCTGTAAAGATAACAGCAAAAACTTAACTTAGTAAGATGACCTTGGAATAATCTATAGTGTTAGTAGACAAAAACTACTAACAAAATTAGTATTTTTGATTATGTATACAGATAATCTTGGTTAAGCCCTGCGACAGACTCGCGATCTGTCCAGGGTGGACCCCGAGATGGGCACCAGCACCCCTCCCGACCCCACTGAGGGACAAGGGTGTAAAAAAATGGATGGATGGATAATCTTGGTTAAATCCCACTGAATTGGGAAGAAACAGCGCCATCTGCTGTCGCTGGTTGTACCTACATTGTACAGCAGGACTTCACAAAACGAGGTAACGTGTTTGCGAATGAGTGTAGACAAAATATAACATTTGAGTCATGTTACAGCTTGCAGCTAGCTATATTAACTTGTGTATTATGCTCCTTTGTTTGTTTTCGCCATGTTTTGCTGGCAGTTACTGTTGGATTTTATTGTATTTTGTTCGATTTTATATTAACGTGTTCAGCTATGCTAGTATTCAGCTAAGCTAGTAGCTAACTGTTTTGCAGTTTTCCAGGTAAAACTGATCTCATGCACAATATCTCTACTCTATCCACAACAACTGAATTGCTGTGGTATTTTGTGCAGGTACGTTAAGTACTATTTGGGAATGTTGCGAAAATGTCCTGATAACTTTTACAGGGTTTTATTTTTTTATTGTTCACGTTTGTTGTACAATGTTTTAACATATAAAAGCTATAAAAGTGACAGACAAAATGAGTATTTTGATTCCTAATTTAAAATAATTTTAGAATCTTTTGATGTTTTTTTTTTTTTTAGCTTTTATTAATCCACAAAACTAATGTAATATTACTGTTGCATTAATATAACATATTATTTAGGAATGCATTGCACCAATATAAAAATGTGGGTCCGTATTGATGTCCTATATAAAAATTTCTGTTATGGCGCTAACCAATATTTACCTATATAATATTGGAGTTAAAATTACAAGATTTTAACTCCTTGAAAAAAGACCACCCCACTGACTTCACCACTGTTTTTCTGTTTCAGTTAAACATCCCACAATCCTGTTCTGCATCATTATCACTGTCACATGACCAAACCAATACCACATAACCAACATCGTCCCCTTATTAACAAAAATGGCAACAATATAGAAATAAATATCGGTTGTTACCAGTTTTATTTATCGGATCAACTTCAATATGTTAGAAAATACCGATGAATCAGAACAGAGCTCATGCTAATTATCCACAAGATCTTTGTCCACGACTGAATTGCTGCTGTATTTTGTGCAGATAATAAACTGCTGTCTCAACTTGAGTGGATCATTGAGCAGCAAAAAGATATGATGGTTTAATGTGCATATGAAACAGTCAGTCATGCTAGAATTTTGGGTTGCATAGTAAGATTTTTATCTAGGCTGAAGGCATCTAACATGACCTTATTCAGTATATTTGCACTTAAATTTGAAACAATATATAATAAAAATCAACCAAAAGCCACTACACAATTTTATGGTAGTATCAAGGAAGCTAACACACAGAAAGCTAGCAAACATGCTAACCGAGCTGTTAGACTTACATGTGTTTTTAAGTGGATTAAAGTATTAAATTATGTTTGTTATATTTAGTGTTGTGGGCTTTTTCCTGAAATTTGTGCACTAACTCATCTTAATTACAGATGAGTTATGTTCCACTGAAAAAGTATCCATATTAATAAGAAAATGTATCTTCATCCTCAGCTTTCCAACAGGCATCTTAAGATTTTAGGTATAAACACTGGCTTGAACCTTTTTATACTTTTATCCACTTTACCTAAACCTCTTCTGTCTGAACACACTTCTGTCTTTACTATTGGTTTGAATATATTTGGATTATTGTTAGGGAATTAAGTATTTGATACACAGCAGTTGGCAGAAAAGAGAGGAAAAGTGTTCCGAGTCTTGCTTTAAGCAGAACATACTTCCAACAATGAATAAGACAGTCTTTACATCTAAGATCTAATGTCTTCTCTTCCTTTTTCGCTTTGTGTCATTCCTGCTCTTCTCACCTTCACAATAAAAGTCTTTCCTCTGGTCTAAATTTTAAACTTAAGTATCTGCCACAATGGTCATACTGATCGCTCAAATCATATTACACACTGATAGTCACAAATATGCACAAATTAAGACTTCCTCAGTGACATGTGACAGGTGTGGAAGTTTCCATGTTTTCTGGTCAATGATTACAATAATTAACAACTGTAAAGACAGTAACAAAGGTCAAAAACTTGTCAAACTCAAAAAGTATATAGTTTGTCATTTGGACATTTTATTTTAAAGGAAATAAAATCATGGAATGAGTCATATTACCATGGCTGTTCATATTTAAATCTGACCAGTTTTGTTCAACATAAATACTCATAGAACAAAATTGTTTCTCAGTAGGAAGCTTCACACTGTGAAATACATCATGCGACGTTAGCTAAAATATGTTCATTTAATTCATTTGCAGTCTAAAGTGAACATGTCACATAGACAAAGGTTTTGAATGAGTCATTTGAAGAAAAAAATTATTGTATACTCTACCACCTCTCTCAAAAGTCAGTTTATTATAACAAAACCAACTAAGCATCAACCAACCAGCAGCAACATAGATATGTCTTTAAACACAAAACAAACAGTGTATATGTAAAGATAAATATAACAAAGAAAAGAAAACATCTTCGTAATGATACTGCACTCTACTGAATCAATGTACTTTATTATACCTCGACAGAATATATTTTATTATTTTCTTAAAAGTAAAAATAGATCCATTTTCTCTGGATCCTTTAGACAGATTGTTCCACATGTTTGATCCATAAACAGAAGCACAACAATCCGTTTGTTCAGGTTTGACTTTTTTTTTTTAATAGACCTACAGCCCAGAAATATTTCAAAAGGCTAACTCAAACAATCTAAAATCTCAGAACCTAGAACATCTGCCAAAAAAATCTTAACTTTGGATGAAGTTTGTACAGTTTTTAATTATGGTTTGCAAAATAAATCATGGCCAAATTATTATTTCTAGTAAGTCTTCGATGTTTTTGTCTTTGTACACTGTAGTTGAAGACTATGTGCTTTACCACTTTCTGGAATTCTTGCAGTGTCTGTGTAATTTACTGTAATGGTACTGATTATTTCCTTACGGAGCAGTGAGATATTTTATGTTGTAGGCTACAGGACCTTCCATTGTGAATCCAATATAGAAGGATATTTGTTCCCGACTGCATCCGCTGCGGATGTCTCCCAGATAAGCTGGACGGACAGGAATTTTTAGGTTGCCTTCATAGTTCACATATATTTCTCCATTTTCAGAAATTCCCTTCACCCTTAACAGCTCTTTTTCCACCTGTGGTTCATTCCAAGCAGCTCCGCTCTGCCAAAGTTGGTGCTGTGTACGGGGTTGACCATTCTGATCACTGCAAGACTCTTGCCTTAAGACTTGATCAAGCTTCACTTTAGAGACTATTCTCTTCAGTCCAGTGGATTTGCCAAGAAAGAAATGAGCTAAGGCAGTCCTGGCTGGGAACATGTGAGAAAAACGTCTGTGGAATGATTTCTTGGCTGATCTAAAATATGTGGCGATATCTTTGTATGCTGAAAAGCTTTCCAGTTTTCTATCCTTAGTAGGCCACATGAGAAGCATGGACAGGTAGTACATCTCTGTTGAATTTGAGTGAGTACCCTCTTTTTGTAGTTCCTCATTCAGAAGGTCAACCAACTCCTCATATTTTGTCAGTTCCTTTGAAGATGGCTTGATGCTGTGCATCACTATGTTTGCCAAGATGAAGTTGACTGTGTCTGATGCTGATCTTTTAGGTGATTTCTCAAAGATAAACTTCCACTTTTTGATGATGTGTTCCATTTCTGCACCACTTTTATCACTCAAACACTGCAACAGTCCAGCAAATGAGTCTGCTCGCTTTGTTTCCAGGTAAAACCTCTGGTCCTGTATCTCCTGGGGTAGACTCAGATTTGGGTTTCTGGCTTTTTCAGATGCTTTCTCTTGCTCTGAACTATTGAATATTTTCAAGTATTTTCTGAAATGCTCTGACAACTTCTTTTTGTGTCTCTCATCAGCTATCACCCTTTCCTGTGACCTAGGTCTCAGGTATGTGAAATAGTTCTCAAAAAAGCTGAAAATTTCCTTTAGTCTTGGCTTTAAAGAAATCAAAAATTTCTCATGGTGTGACAGGACACCCACAAACTGGGCAGTGGCAGCGTTGCTGTGATCAAAATGAAAATCTTTGATTGTGTGGTGGCCTTTGAGAATCTGTAACAGTTTATCTGTTTGGTATCTGTCTCTGCTCTGAGAAAGAGGAAGTCCTTTGATGAGATCAAGAAGGATCATCATAACTTCTGTCTCTCCGACATAACCTGATGTGTTGTAGGACTTTGGCCTCTTTCTGTTGTGGAGATCAAATGGGTCTATAGTTTCATCTTTCTTGGCCAGCTCCTGTGACTCTTGGAAGGCTTTTACAGCTTTGGAGCCCAGTATCAAGCATTCATCAAGAGCTTCAGCAGTGAGAGGCTCTGAATCTTCAATTTTCTTTTTGAACTGGCTCTTGTAAACTTGTCCTACTGTGTCTGCAATGTAGGAATTTGAATTTTTACCTCGTGCATCCAAAGCCCATTGTAGGGCAGCCTGGAAGTCTTTTTCTCTCAGACAGAAATATCTTGCCAGTGCCTGTGGCAGAGTTGCACTTCTGTCAAACCTTCCTATGGCTTTCTCAAAAAGCTCTTTGACTTTTTCTGATCCTTCATCTTCATGTATTTTTTCAATCAAAGGAGAAAACTGTGTATCTTTGTCATCCCCTTGTTCTTTCCTGTGTCGGGAAATGAGCATGCTTTGAATGTTCTGAACCAGGAAATCCTTTCCCATGCAAGATTTATAGAGTTTGTCACAGTGTAAAATGTCAATAACTATCTCTGCCAAGGATAGTTTGTGTTTTGTTTCAAGGATCTGAAGGCAATTGTTGGCAATCATTGGATGTAAGAACCGGACCGCTTGATATGACCCATGCTCTTCAACACTGAATGTTATCAGCAGTGTGGAATATGGATTCATTACATCCTCAAGTGTCTCTTGTTTCCAAAAGGCATTTTTCATGCCAAGTAGCTCTTCACACAAAGACAGTGACATGTAGGATCCATTCACAAAAGTGTTCAACAAAGCCAGAAAGGAGAGAAGCCTCCCTTGTCGACCGGTGGCATTAAGATCTTTAAAACTGTTGCTCACAATGTTTGTGATGTAAGCCTCACTGAAATTATTTGTCATGATCATAAAAGCGTAAAAGGTTTCAGGCTTTTCATGGTAAGTTTTCAGCTGCTGAAGTTTCTCAGAAAACAATCCCTGCTCTTTGGTAGACAACTTGTTGGTTATGAATATATTAGGAAGGTTGCTATTTCTGGAACTCTCATCGGGAAACTGCGTTCTCTCACAGTTCAATATGATAACCATGAGAGCGTTCTGCTGCCTCCTTTCACCAGCAACATGAAGGATGCACTGCTTAAGGTCCTCAACATCCTCCCAGTTGTCCACTAAGAGGATGACAGGTGTGTATCCTGGCTGATCCTGTTTTCCATAAGTGAGCAGGTTTATGACTTGAGCTGCAATGTCGTTATTTGTTGCCCTGTTGTTTTTTACAACTGCACATCTGAATTTCTTCCTTAAGTCCCAAAGAACATGCATTGCAAGGGTCGTTCCCCCGCATCCTGGGGGATGGAAGAGGTTGATCATGACACATGAAGATGTGTAGCCTTCGACAGGTGTAATCAGATCATACAACTCATTGTATTTGTCTCTCTTGATAAACGGCAGACTGCCTCTCTGTTCAGAGAGGTGAAAGTTCCACCATGTTACCTGCCCCCCTCTATAGAAGTCCTCCTCTGTTTTCTTATTAAACTCATCAAAGGAATCAGACTTTTCAATTTCTGTGTTTTCACACTCATTTTCACTCAAAATGTCCAAAACTGTGAAAAGTTCCTCATCTTTTTTTGTCAACAGCACTGAGCTGGAGCCTGTGGATGGCAGGTATCTCTGGGATGATTGTGTTTGAGGCTCTTTGAGTTGCTTTACTGTACTGGATATTTCATTCAGGCTGAGTTCATAGATGCATTTATTGGAGATGTCTTCCTTACAACGTAACTCTATCAGTCGTTTCCATTGACTGAATACTCCAGAATCTCTGCAAATGCACAGCATGTTGTCAGCCCCCTCTAGGGTGCGATAGATTGCACAAAATGTCTCTAAAATGGGGTGCGACATATCAGTGACAGCTGAATGAAGCATAAAAATGACCAGAAGTCTGTGTTTTGAAATTACATCTGGACTGCAAAGCAAACCAATCATTTTGCTGATGTCTCCTGAACGCCTCTTGAGCCATTCACTGGGTTTTAGTGGCATGTGTTCTTCACTCTCCTCATTTAATCGACCATTGCAGAAAATCCAACTTGTTTGCTTAAACAAGTTAAGCTTTCCCAGGAGTGTAGTTAAACTATCCTGAGTGGTATACATTTGTGGGTAGTGGAGATTAGCAATATGATCTTTTCTGTAAAAATGGCATGTTCCATTTATATCAGACTCTGGGTCAAACTCTAGTACAGCAAATAAATAAATTTCATTTAGGAAATCCATGTGCTCCAGCTGGCCTGGGTGACATTTGTCAGTAACCACAACAACCTGAAGGGAACTCTCAAGAACATGTCTTCCACGTGTCATCAGCTGCTTTAGCCTTTGTCCCTGGTGGTTTTGTGGGAAACGTCTTTCTTTGTTTTTCTCTGCTGCCTTGCGTGCTGACACCAAGTTCTTGACTTTTTCAGTCAGATCTTTCAGTTTCTCTTGACCAACTCGTGGATTAGTATCTGCTAAAATGTTGACTGACCGTGGACCTTCCCTAACAAATAGGCACAGAGTTTTGCACTGATGTTTCTCTTCAGTTGATGTAATCCCCAGTTCAGTAAAGAAAAGATAATCCTGTGTCTGTGAAATTGCTGGAACCACATCAACCTCGATCACCCACTTGTCTGAAGATGTTCCATTTTCATGGAGGACTGGTATAAAGTTTGGTGGTCTGATACACAGTCGGGCAACATTCACATACTTTTCTTCAAAGAAATCCCCCAGAGATGATTCAAATACCTCATTGTACTTGTTGAAAGAGGAGATCTTCTGCCCAACTACTTGACCATGTTGTTGCTCTTGTTGTCCTTTGACTCCAAAATGTATTGTTCCATTGGTTCGTGAATTCATGCAGCTGGCAGCAAAACTAAATGCTTCTCTAGTGAATTCATAAAGGATCTCCTTTTCACTTGCTTGGTTTACATTTGGCAGGAGGTGGTACTCATGAACAGGGTCAATGAGATTACTTGGACCTGCCATTGGTGGAAGAATGTAATTTTCCATGTAGAAGATTGAGGAGTTACTTTTATCAAAGGGCCGAATCTGACATACTGGCCTCTGTCGTGGAGCTTTTAAGTTGTCAGGAGTTTGAATATCAAATTGTCTCTCAGCTATATTTGGATCAGCTCTTATTAAGTCACTTCTCATCTGTACTGAAGAGCTTAGACTTTGGATTCCTGAATCTGATGACACAGTCTCATTTTCTGCTGATTCATCCAGTTTTTGTGACATCTCCGCATTGTCCCTGAGATTGAGTTCTCTCTCTGGTGCTTGAGTGGCTGGTACAAATGTTTCTGATTGCTTCTTAAACTTCTTAACCTGCCTTAAGATTTGTATTGCTGGTGCGGGTGGAACACCAAGTTCAAGCAAGTCTTCTTTCTCAAAAGAAGCCAGGCAAGCTCCAGAAAGCTCCTGGTCATAAAGTTTTTGTGCAAGTTCTTTTGNCGGGGGCCTGAGCACCTTTTAAAGGTTCCGGAAGAGACCAAAGCAGATGGAAGAGGGGGAGCAGTAGAGCTATACATTTTATATATTTAATGTTGGATTTGTATTTATATGAATAAAAAAGGTCTTTTAGAGATGCTTAGAATGACTAGAATTTGATGATATATATTATTATGAGGATTTAGTTAGTTTGTCAAACCTTGTTTGTGTGTATGTATTTTGTTTTACCCTGTTTGTAAGTGGGTTTCTGAATTGGAACAGTCTGCAATTATAAAAGGCTGCATGTTGGCCATATTGAGGTGTGTGTTGCTGCTGAGACCCTAAGACGCTGTAAGCAGGGTTGTTTGTTGTTAAATGTTGGTGAATAAACACCCAGTGGGGTTGCACAGTTTCTCTGCCTCAAGTCTCCTACTTCCTCCAGCTGCTAAGGGCCATCCTAACACGGTACATATTCTTAGTGCTTGATGTTGAATACTGTCTAATCTATCTAAGTGAGTTTTAGCTGCTGAACTGTACACTAAGCACCCATAATCAAGATCAGATCTAATTATCCCCGTATAAATCTGTTTTAATGAATTTCTCCCTGCTCCCCAATCACTACCCGCCAAACATCTTAATATATTCAATTTTCTCTTACATTTATCGACAATCTTTTGGATGTGAATATTCCACTTTAATTTCTCATCAAACCACAAGCCTAAGAATTTTATACTCTTTACCTGTTCAATTTTCTGATTATATAATTTTAATTCTATAACCTTATTTGTTTTTTTTTAAAAATATAATTACCTTCGTTTTGTCCACTGAGAATTTAAACCCTTGCAATGCCCACAACTCTATATCTATAATAACCTTTTGTATTTTTTTAACTATAAACTCTATATTCTTCCCTCTTTTCCAAATAGCTCCATCATCTGCAAAAAGTGAACAGCCCATGTCCTTTCCAATATTTTCAAATATGTCATTTATCATAATAGAAAACAATATTGGACTAATAATACTTCCCTGTGGCGTACCATTTTCCACTACATATTTATCTGAAACAACTTCACCTATTCTTACCTGTAATTTTCTGTTTGCCCGAAACTCCCTGTGTCTTTCTGTGCTGCTTAAAATGCAAGTCATCTTCTTCTTCTTCTTTTGTTTATTGGCGGTTGCCAAACAACNCTCCTGGTCATAAAGTTTTTGTGCAAGTTCTTTTGGTACCCTCAGTTTAATAACCAACCAGTCTTTAACTTGATCCTTAGTCCAGTCTTCAATAATTGGTGGAAATGTTAAATTATGATCTTCCTAAAGAAGGTAAAACAGAAGATAAATTAGGTTATGGTATTTCCACAGACTTTTCTGAACATACATTATTGTTATTAAGAGAACACATACCGTTTTTGTCAGCAGTCCACCAATTGCATTGCTGTGAACAAATCACATGAAAAACACATTTAACAAACAAAGTGCTACATTTAAAAAAATAAATAAATGTCAAAAAAGCACAAAAGGTTCACTTGACAAACCATCTTTTGAAACATACCCAACAAATTAAGATTTCCATTCACTCAATTTCAGGTGCTGTGTTTGACCAAACTAACAGCAGAGTTAAATGTGTTGCTTTGTGCCAGATCATCATCTTGTTCAAAAATTATCAGGATTTTTTTTTATGCTTATCAGATAATTAGTTGTTATAATTCAATTTACCTTCCATTTAAGACTGGAGTTAACTACAGAGATCTGGGTAGTTTTATGGGATATTTATTTCATACTATCATTTCCAATGCAGTTACCTGGGAAATATCAGGGTATGCCTGGTCCAGGAACAATAAATCCTACAGGGGGAAGGATGTTTTGGATGAAACCTGAACTAAACGTACTGGGAAGGTGTGAAATGTTTCTTTAAATGGCACCTATTATGTTTCCTTTAACTTGTTAGGATAGGGCCATGGGCTATACAAAACCTGTCCATCACATTTTTGGCACAAACTCATCCTCGGATAGATTTTACCTAGTCATTTCTTCCTATTCTGAGCTCCTTTCGGAATGAGTTGTTTTTGGGTCCTCTTGTCATTTAAATCCAAATAAGTTGCTGCTGTCCATACCCATCAATTCCATGTGTACACTCACACTTTATGCAAGTGAAAATGGCTGCCATAATGCGCAACTGTAATACCATGCAACTTTCACCCTTAGTCAAACCCAGAACTGGAAAAAGTGGAGCCCCCTGCACAATTCAAGGATGCAGAAAATGGTTTCTGAATGGTGTAATGTGTAATCTTCGGATTTTCTACAAACATTAGGGACAGAACTTTACCTAAGTCTGTTGGCAAAATCTGCAGTGTAGTGTCTGTAGTTTTCAAAAGGGTACATGGAAAATTATTCACCCACACTACAATTTTCTTTGGCAATATGGCTGGGACAGTGCCAGTGATGACATTACACCACTCCTTTAGTGTTCGCTAAAGCAGAACTTATTTAGCAAATGTGTTTCCATCTCCCTTTTGGAGCATTAACTCTCTTTTTCAGAAAAGACAAAAACCACCTTTAGTGAGTGTAATTTTTTTATGTGAAGTTTAGAAAATTATTTTGAATTTTGTTTTTGTACATAAACCTTTTGTTATGCAATACTTCACAATGCACTATAAAAATATTGATGGAGACTTAAAAATAAAACAAAGTCATAGAACTCCTTTTTTTGGGACTAGAAGAATGTTCAAGCCAGCCAACAACACTTGACCTTTTCAGCAGCCATTGTACAGCACATAAAGCAGTAAGACTATCTGACCAAACGTGATCGTCTTCTGATTATGAAATTAGCAGCGTTCTGCTTGGTTTAGGGGCTAGATTCGGCTTAGAGTTGCATGAGGGGCAGAGTCCTACGAGTGTGACTTAATAATTAGGAGCTTTTGAATCAGGCATTTTGCAAACATCAATAAAACATTTACTTGTTGCCAAAAAATGACGGGGTTGTTTTTTTTTTTTTGTTTTTTTTTAACGCTTGGACTGTTTGTAGAAGCAGTAGAGATCTGAATGGAAGTGCAAAAATTTGCAAAAAGAAAATCTTGAATAATGGGTCCCTTTTAAGGTTAACAATACCTACTGTATTTTACTTCACATTAACTCAGTAATGTATATTTTCACTTAACTATTAAAGACACAACAGTTCTGTGTCTTTTCACTTGGAAAAATAACATACGGTCCCATTTTAGAGTGTACCCAACAGATTTGACTCAGTTACAGGTAAAAATTGGAATAAATGTACAGGGGGAAACATCAAGAAAATACACTCGCAGCTTTTCAGCATTCTGAAATCTTTGAAACACTTTGAAAACTCTTTCCCATTAACAATATCCTTAACTGCAACATGTGCTTTACAAATAATTTGTCTGTTGTCCTGCCACCCACTTTCTATTGTCGAGAAAAGTCGAGCTCATCCCACTTCCCCATGCTGGAGATTTTAGTTTAATAATAACAATGAATAAAGTTACCTTTAAAATTGAATACACAGGTGACATCAAGCCCCAACAGTAGAGTCAGACTGTAAAAAATTTATCTGGTTGTGTACGTTGTTATTGTGTCCTGCAAACTTTGCTTTAATTCTACTTTTTTCTATTTAATCATAAAAAAATCATAGTTAGGCAGAAAGAGAATCATGGAACAGGAAGAGCAGGTTTCCTGAAGAAAGAGGAAGTTTCCAGCCTGCATGTGAATAAAAATAGTTCAGATTGCTCATTTCAAGGCATTAAAGGTTTAAAGAAGAAAATCTAAACATTTTGAGGAATTGGATAAAATCCAGAGTAAAATACTTACATTAATAATAATAACTTATAAGTAAGCCAATAATTAATATTGGTTTGGCCAGTGGTTGATATTGGTTTGATTATAACAATATTTGCACTTACTCTTTCACTTGTGGAAGTACTTACAGGTGAAACAAGTAACTGTAACATGGTGTCAAATAATTAGATTTCCATTAATGTCTGTAATAACTCACATTATGATTATAATAAGAGTAACTAATAAGTAATGGTTATTATAAAATTATAAATGAATGCTAAATCAGAGAAACTAAAAGGTTATAAATGTGATTTTGACATTGAACTTGAAATGGAGTAAAATGTGTAACTGTATTTAAAGGTCACTGATGTTGTGTTGGAGGTAGATGGTAGGTGAAAGGTCAGGGGGAAAGAGGAACTGATAGGAGAGCCGAGGTGACCAAGGCCTTATTGCTAAACTTTAAACTTTCCTAAGAAAAGGTTGGGCAAGAGGACTGTTGAGCAACTTGGGACATTAGCACAGACATCAGGACATAATGTCTCCAAGACGGTGATGGATATGAGATCATTGGTCCAAGTAGTCAGCCAATGAGACAGGCACAGCAACAAAGCTAACCAATGCAAACACACCAAAAGGGTGGATAAACCCTTTATAAGGTGNCCAGTCTTTAACTTGATCCTTAGTCCAGTCTTCAATAAGTTGTGGAAGTGTGAAGCTATATTTCTCCTAAAGAAGATGAAATAGAAGGAAAATTATCTTAGGGTGTTTCCACAGACTTTTGTGAACATATATTATTGCTATTAAGAGAACACATACTGATTGTGTCTGCAGCCCGCCAACAGGGAGAAGCCGTGCAGATGGAATCACGTTACTGTGAACAGATGACATAATAGACACAATTAAAAGACAAAGAGCATTTGGTCTGTATCCACCTTATTCCTATGCCCCATGATGCTTTTGCGTGAATTATGGGTGCGACTTCTGCCGCTAACTGGAAACGCCATTTCCGTTAGCAACTCGCTAACCGGCAGGCTATAAAATATGTGGGAACACCAGCTATCAAAGCTTAAATGTGAGAATATTGGTTTACCGCAACCTACAATTATTGTGGAGAGGGATAACAACTTGAAGAAATTTCTTCAAGTCGCACCAGCATATGTAGCTACCCGCACTAGCATATGTAGCTATTTCACTGACTCAGTTGCTTCGGATGCAGATGTGGGTTTTCTTCTGTTGGCTTTTTGTCCACAGAATGAAATGAACACACATAACGCATTTTGGGTTCTCTCTTCAAGTTTAGAATTTTTAAACTTGACATAGGACATAGGCACATAGGAATCAACTATTCTTTCTTCAAATACAAACACTTGAGTTAAGTCATTCTTTACATTAGCAAATAAATTATCGGTACCACTCAACTGTTTACTATTTCTTTAAATAATGGATAATGATGTATTGTTATGATGATTGTTATGATGGATAATGTTGTATTTTGTATGTTTCTTTGTAGAAACATACAAAATACACATTTAAAGCTATGTCTACTTGAAAATTTTCTATTCCCTTTGTCTTTATCTTAGAATAAACAAAACAAGATAATTGCCCTATTTGATGTTTGGAGGGTCAAACCTGAAATCTGGTGGAGGGGTCTTAGACCTGTAGCTCCTTAGAGATGGATCTGTTGGGCTTGTATTTATTTCATCTGCCACAGCGCCCTGAGAATTCCTGGCAAAGATATAAATATGTGAATTTAAGGAAGTGTGTAATCATTAACAAAACCTGAGCAGTTAAAATCATTATGCTTTCATAAGAGTTGGCACACAGGATAAGTAATGCCAGTAACACACCTTTCATCCACAGTGAAGTTCACAAGGTCCTCTTTGGAGTGGTCAGTCATCATAGAAAGGGACGGAGAAGAGCTCTGCTTCCTCTCAGGATCCATCACTGCTTTCTGACTTTGTTCTGAGCTGATCCTTACAGAGGCAAAAATATAACAATATATTTTAAATCTTTATCTCATGCAGAAGTGTCATTTAAAAAGAATGTTTGAACAGTCATATCCCCAAGGCACATAGGAATCAACATGCTTTTGGTTGGTGCTCTTTTTTCCAGTGCATGCTTTTAGGAAATCCATAAATTAAGTGAATAAATAAATACAAAAAATATGCCTGTGCCTAGGAAAATGTTAGCATTGTAACTTTGATTCAACTGTTCTTTTTACAGCCTTCACATTAATTCAATGCAGTTTTATCAAAAAGCATTTTACAATGACACCCATTGTCACAGAAAATAAAAATAAGTCACTTCAGTTTGCAGTAATTTTGCACCAAGACAAGGTCTTCATCTGATCACGACACACCTTAGTCAGTTTCTGTTTATTTTTTTATGTATCTGAGCAAGCTTTAAAGTGGACACATGCTTTTAAATCCTTGATTTTCACATGTAAATCATTCACTTATGGTCTATATAAAGTAGAACTACAATGCTTTGGTCTCATTTGCAACCGTCCTGAGGTTTTAGAGCAACTCATTTTGCTGTGGGTTTTTTTTTTTATGTGAATGAGGCATTTCACACCCCACCATACTCCAGAGTGCACAGCATTCCACTCCACACTGTTTGGCCATTTTTGTACTTTGACAGCAGCAATAAAATTATCAACAGGCAGAGAAACTTTTTATTCCCAAGTTTATTAACAATGTCAACAATGGAAGAGGTGTCCATCCAACCTTACATGTCAGAACCAGAGTCTGACTCAGAGCAGGGGAATGACAAGCCTGCAGAATCACACATCCAAATGAACACATCGGAATGGGGTAGTAATTACTCTGTTTACACCCTCACCATCCATACCAACTACCTGCAATATGGAGCATTATACAGGTCCTTCTAGTAGTTTATAGTCTCCATGCATGTCAGATATGTATTAAAATAATAATGCTAACACAATATGAACAAAGTAAACAATGCCTAAACATAATTAAGTAGTTATCTTAGCGAAGTCAGACATGTCACTGGATGCATTTGCATGTTTTCCGCAAGACAAAAATTGCAAAAACTAATCCAAATAATTGCAACCAAAACATGCAGTACTAACCAAGACGTCATTATCAACACAAAAAAATCATGTTTAAAATAAGCTTATCATTTTAGCGTTATCAGTAGCTCACTGTTTTGCTGTGTGCCTTGTTTGAGAAGGGAAGGGACTAGCCCCTTGAAGTGTTTCGAAAAATCTTTGTTGGTGCGTTGGAGTGCTCTAAAACCAGACTTTCTCCACTGATGTAGGTATCTTATTGATAAAAATAAAATTCAACTAGAAACTTCAAAGACTCTGATGCTGGGGTGATGTAAGGAATTGTGTGGGTTAATACACACTAAAACCAAACACTTTGACTTGATTACTTGCAACTTTGGCATAACTGAACTTAGACTACAAAATTTGCTGCAATTAAAAGACAAAATGGGCGGATTCACAAAGCTAATTAGCCGGAAGTCATGTCCTTGTTTAGCAGTTCCACAGCAAACGCAATGACATCATGGCCAAAAAAAAAACACAATAGGCAATAGAGAAAAAAAATTAGTGGACTGAAAAATATAGCCCAAAAAGAATATGAAGATACTCACGCAGCACTGGGAGAGAATAGATTTTAGCTTTTTGTACTCTTAGACACTCAAAGTACACAAAAAATGCATTCCCAAAAAAGTGGATTTTGCATTATATGCCCCCTTTAAAGTGACTTAAATGTAACTGATTTAAAGTATCTGGGAAAAAACATTTCTGAAGAAAAGTTATACTAGTTTGACATGTAATAAAATCATGTAGCAGATGTTAAACCATGCTCCATAAAATGTTTTTGCTAATTGCTTTTACTAGCCAAGAGTGAAGTTTATCAGTAAGGCACAACTAACAACAGCAGCAACAAGGCAGTTCAAAATGCTTTACATGATTTAAAAAAAACCACACATAATAATAATATGTGCCACTGTAAAATAAACATTACAGTGGCAGAAGAAAAAATTGTATACAGACTAAATTTAATCTATAAGGTTGTTAATATTCAAAGGCAACTACACAAACGGATAAACCTAGAAGAAATGACTAAATATGTTAGCTGGTTAATCACTTGAGTATGTTTAATTTTAAGGTCTTCCTCCTTATTATGGCTTAGATTGCTCCACAATACAGTCTTATTGCACCTTTGTGAAGAGTACGTTGACCTTTAAAATCATACGTGACTGAGGCGTTGATTTTATTTGTACAACAGGTGTGTCTGCGAGGTTCTTTGGAGAAGAGCCATGTTGGAACTGCTTAATAACAAATATTGCCACAACTGTTGTGCCTCTGATATTTAAAACTAATATTTTGTTTTGTCAATTTAATACACTCTGTTATTGAAACTTTGCTATTTGAAAACGTTAAGGTTTCTCATGCAGCTTCACTGGAGGAAAAACAGATGAACTGAATCGAAACTTTAAGCCAGGCGTGTACGCTGGGATAAAGTTAAACAGCAACAAAGTCCGTCGGTCTCTTTGTACAGAAATGAGTTACTCACCTGAAACGATTTCTATCCGAATGTAAACATTTCTGGCGCTGCAGAAAAATCAGCCCATTCCCAAATGTCAGTCTGTGGCATTCAATCAGCCCGAAACTCCCTGTGTCCTTCTGTGCTGCTTAAAATGCAAGTCATCTTCTTCTTCTTCTTTTGTTTATTGGCGGTTGCCAAACAACGTCTTGATGCGGTAACGCCTCCAGCTTAATCTTTATCCCAGACACAGAAGTTAACAGAAAAAAAATAAAATCACAAGCCATAGCCTTTATGCCTAACTCTGGCATATTATACGGTGTGCATTGTCCTTTTTGAAATAAACAAAAAAAAAAAAAAAACTGCAGCTACAGATCCTGATAGACTACTGCGCATGTTATTAATCACTGAGTCACAGATAAATTCTGACCCCAGTAATTCCACAAACATAAAGTAAATCTGAAGACATCAACTCAGGATTCGCTAAATTTTCAATTATGCTATATGGATAATAGACAGCTGCACTTCCTTTAGCCATATGGGAAAGACAGAAAAACTGTGAGGTAAGCTTTTCTTCTACTCTCTTGGAGAAGAAAAAACAGAAACATCTGATTTAAAAAAAAGTTTCTTCTCCATTAGTTGTTTGCTGTAGAAATAAAAGAAGGGAGGAAGGGAAAAATAATTAATATTTAAATCTTTATTATTTATTTACAAAATAAAAAATAACAAAATGAGAACTTACAGCATGAATGCAGGAAGACAGAACAAAGGCAATACAATGGAATGAGCCATTGCATCCCAGCTTAAATAGTGGGAGAAGAAAGGTGAGACAAGGAGCTAGTAGTGAAAGGGAAGAGAATGGCTCTAATCTAAGAGAAAATAATACACAACACAAAGGGGAAAACAAAATGAATAAACAAATCTTTAATTTTACTGGATTTTTACAAATCCATTCAAGAGTTGGGTTTGCAAATTAGTAACTAGAAAACCTGCATACAACATTTGCTCTGTTTTTAACATGTATCGTTGTTTAATGTGCTGTACTGGATTAAATAAACTTAAATTAAATTGAACTAGCCTCTAAAATAGAAAGATCTAAGTAAATAAAACATAATAAATAAAAACTAAATAAAAATTCAAAGTTCCCTAAGCCCAGAAAGCAGGAACAGAACAGACAGAACGGTGTTTGAGCGAGTGCTTTAATTTAAACAGAGCAGCAACAGTAAACTCCAGACTGACCATCAAAACCAACAACAGAACAAAAACAGCAGAAATNTAAAATCACAAGCCATAGCCTTTATGCCTAACTCTGGCGTATTATATGGTGTGTATTGTCCTTTTTGAAATAAATAAACAAACAAACAAACAAAACTACAGGGCCTAAAAGACTACTGAACATGGTCAATGAGTCACAGATAAATTCTGACGTCAGTAATTCCACAAACATAAAGTAAATCTGAAGACATCAATGCAGGATTCGCTAAAATGTCAGCTGTGCTATTAGATGATATGGATAATATACAGCTGTACTTCCTTTAGCCTTAAAAGGAAAAATATTTAAATCTTTTATTATTATTATTTATTTATTTATTTATTTATTTATTTATTTTCATATGACTTTTAAAGTCAAGAGAAAAATTAAATTTGGTCAGACTTTGAAATGGGTCTTCAAAAAAATCAAATGCCCCTCTTGGCTTTGTCGGTTTCTTGAGCACAACACAAAATCTCATTAAGTCATTTTTGTCTAATTTCTAGAGCAACTACCTTAGTAAACTTGAAATAAGACAATATTAACTTTAATGAAAGATATATTCTGAGTAAATAATTCCTTAATATTAATGAAAAAGTAATTGTTCCTGTTTATTTCATTCATAAAAGACATTTTTCCCATCTAATCTAAAGTTTCTGCATGCATCTTCTTTTGTATTGCTGCCATAGATGGGCACATTTGAGTGCAGAAGGCTTTAAAAGAGAGCTGTTGCAGAAGATGAGTGCATACCAAATTTTCTGATCAGCATATTGGCTTCTGCATACATCATGTCAACCCAAGTCATGAAGTTTCAATGCCATTTATGCAATAATAATAGGAAAAAAAATGAAATAAATAAATAGATTATCTCATATTTTTAGTATTTAACAGCTTAGATAGTTTTGATAATCACATCCAAGTTAAAACAGAAACTGTCATGATCAGTTTTATGTAGCATCCAAATGTGGAGACCTTTTCACAGCAGAGCTTTTTTAATAAAAATTAACTAAATGAGACTTACAGCATGAATGCAGGAAGACAGAGGGGGAACAAAGGCAATGCAATGGAATGAAGCAGTGAATCATATTTAAGCTTAAATACTGGGAGAGGCAAGGTGAGACGACAAGGAGCTACTAATAAAAGGGAAGACAATGGCTCTAATCCAGGGGTCCCCAAACTTTTTCCTGCGAGGGCCACATAGCTGTTCCTTTCTGTGGTCGGGGGCCGGTCTTAGTTTTTGCCGAAAAAAACCTTAGAAAATTCTTGTCGACCGGGGGGGTTTGTTGTGTATTTGAAACTGTCGAGCGGGGGGACACATTCGCGCTTTTAGATAGATTTTTACCCAGAATGCAAATGGAAAAAACCGTGAGTGAAATGGTGACTGGGACTGACGAGTATATATTCCATTGAGGGAAAATAAGTTTCACATTTGCTCAAAAGCCCCCTGGTGGTTGAAGAAAAATCCACATATAAACCGGAAAATACAATATATGAAAAAAAACACTGAATGCTCTCTGGTATGAGCAGGCGGGCCGGATCCGGCATTGTTCAGGGGGCCGGACCAAATGACGTGGCGGGCCGGATCCGGCCCGCGGGCCGTAGTTTGGGGACCCCTGCTCTAATCTAAGAAAAATCAATGCAAAACACAAAGGGGAAAACAAATGACTAAACAAATCTTTAATTTTACTGGGTGTTTTTAAGTCCAGCTAAGGGATGGGTTTACAAATTAGTTACTAGAAAACCTGCATACAGAACAATGGTTGTTCTAACTTGTATTGTTGTTTAATGTGCTGTTCTGGATTAAATAAACTTAAATTGAATAGAACTAGCCTCTAAAATGGGAAGATCTAAGTAAATAAAACACAATAAATAAAAACTAAATCAAAGTTCAAACACCCCAGAAAGCAGGAACAGAACAGACAAATCGGTGTTTGAGCGAGTGCTTTAATTTAAACAGAGCAGCAACAGTAAACTCCAGACTGACCATCAAAACCAACAACAGAACAAAAACAGGAGAAATCTTCAGACCCCTGATGATGAAAGTCACTTTAGTTTCAGTCTGGTATCAGAGCCTGACTCCAACTCCTTTAGCCAACATTCGCTGTAACGATGTGGTCTGAGTTTGGCCCAGCGCCGCGTCCAGATTGGATCCGTTAACGGATTTAAATATCAAGCATGTCTGTCAAAATGCTGAAGTCAAGATGGAAGTAGATTCATCTGGATATTAATCTTTCATCACTCGGAAAACAAAAGGAAGGGAGGAAGTCTTCTTTCAACTGAGGACTATTTTATTGAATTCAGTAATATTTAAAGTAATAATTTAGCTTTGTTTTTTTATCATGCAAACAATGTGTATTCTTAGGCAGTGTTAAGGGATGAATGATAGTGATCAGATTGTTCCAATGTACTTTTTAAAAAAATCACCTGTTTTCTGTATTAATTCTAATTATGATTATTCACAGAAAATTCTCCAGTTGTTTTAACAGAACAGATACAAGTTAATATTTTTAAAGTCCATATGTAGTTATTTTGTTCTTCAAACTAAAAGACATGATTCTGGATAATAGTAAAATAAAAAGGGCTCTGCTCTTGGGGTTAGTGGGAAGTGTAACACCACCATGCACTGACATATCTTGAGTTGAATACTTAAAAAATTAACAACTTTATGATAAGACAGTGAAATTTACATTACCAGACTCTAGTTAAAGGAAATGTGAGCCTCTGTGTTGAATGAAGGAATCTCTGATTTTCTGGAAAGGTTTGATAGCAGAAAGGTGAATATTACTGTAGCAGTCCCAGGCTGCCTCAACTGAAAAGTCAATTTATATGTTTGGCAGTGAGCTAAATGTAACATGCAATCATCAGAAATTTTATTTAGTCTCTAACAACCTTCCTTTAAATATGAGATTATGAGTTATACTTCCAAACCAAACTGCATTCAGTTTCGTAAAGGTGATCTATTGTGCTTCCTTGAACAGGTTAGGCTAGATCTGTTAGCAATATGAAACATATTCATTACGTTTTCTGCACAAAAAAATAGATTTTAGTCTGATCAGTTCTGCCTATGAGCTGTTTTAGGGCGTCTGTCACTTTAAATCCAAATAAGCTACTGCTGGCCACGCCCATCAACTCAACATTTACACTCACACGTGAAAATGCTGCAAACAGATGTGCAGTTATATATCCGTACATCTTTGAAAAGCAGTAGTGGAGCCTCCTGCACAACCAACAAAAATGCAGCATGTGGTTTCTAAATGGTAAGAACAATAAAACTTTTCTTTTCCTGCAGCCATTGTGCAGCTCAGCCAGCCGACCTAATGTGCAGGAGCTCCACTGTGGTTGCTAGGTAATAGGTGGAGCTCTGCTGTGGTTGCTAGATAACGAGTAGTGCCTGTTGATTTGTGACGCCACATTCTGGAGGTTTTTGAAATGGCTCATTTTCCAGACACCAAAAATATTAACATATTGCTAAAAAACTGCTGAGTATTTTTTGGTCTGTTTTTAGAAGCAGTAGAAACCCAAATGGAAGTGCAAAATATAAATTCTGCATAATAGGTCTCCTTTAATTTTGGACGTTCTGTTGGGTTGCTGTCTTTATGCGATTGCTGCTGATGAGCTGATTTTCGTCTGGCAGTGAGTGCAGGTTTGGGTGATAGATCGTACGCTAGCTACTGTTCATGCTGGTTTTATAGCCTCTCCAGCATGGAGGCTTCTTGGCTTAAAACCAAAGAAAGTGCAGAGTGTAACTAGCTCATCTTTTTCACAGCAGAGAAGTCAGTACTTAAACATTTTATCTGTATATTAGAGCCATAATCCAGCATAATTACAGTGGAAATTCAACATGCTGCATCATTCCCACCGTTTCAATAAATACTTTAACAGCATCACAAATCCATGATGGTTGTAAACAGGGACACACATGAGGCCATTTCTGCAGCCCACTGTGAGCCTTGACCCTGTAACATAATAATTATTACATCTTCATGTATAAAGATAGTGGCTTTGAGTCTGTTCATCATATCCTCTTCCGCTCACTGCTGCGCCTGGCGTGGGGGTCCCTCTGGGCCCCCAGGCACCGAACCCCCTCCAGCAGCATGGGGGTCCCATGGTGAGGGTCTGCCAGGGGGATACAGGCAACAGAAATCATCATTATTACACGTCACTGACATGTTAAACTATAGACTGAAACGATTAATCATGATTAATCGATTATTGAAATAATCGGCAGCTAATATAGTACTAGTTTAATTAAAATGTTAAGACGAACCACATATTGTGGGGGAAACAAAATCCTAAAAAAACATGTAATTTCAGTTCAAGTCTCCTCCCAAGCAGCCAGAGCTTAATATTTAGTGGTACAGATTAGAGCTAAAACGATTAATCAAATTGATTGTGATTAACTGATGTGATTGAAGTAATCATAAACTAATTTAGTAATTTATTAATCGTTAACTGGAAGGTACACACTCTAAAAATTTCAATTTGTTGAAAGAATAACTCACTCAGAGCTGTAAATAAGCAAAAGAATGAAGGTGTAAATGTATTTATTAATCGATTAATCAGATTTAAAAAAATGGCACACTGATTTTTCATGAAACCACAAAAACCTTTTATAAAATGTTAGAATTACATAAAAAGAAGCAAATAAACAAGTAATTAAATTCCTTTTTCTATTAAGAAAATGTTTTATTGCCTAAAACACANACCCCAAAGACAAAGACCAAGGCAAAGATGAAGATAAAGACAAAGATGAACAAGTGCAAGTTGTAATAAAGAGAAAGAGTGGCTGTTAACAGGTGTGCTCTGTGAAATTAGCTGATTGCAGGCTGCTCGATCTGGCTAATTCACAGGGTGAAAAAGGGTGGGACGTCTGGAGGCGAGAAGAGGGGAGGGAGGTGCTGCGCAACAACACTATTCCCAGAAAAAGCATCTCTTCTCCTTATCCTCCTCCTCCCAAATGAAATACTTTAGGATCTCTGTGCCAATTAGTAATGGGAAAAGCATAACTAATAACTCAATAAAAAAAATAAAACTTTTAATGGATTATGATCAGTGCAAAAGGAGGGGTATTCACCAAAAGCAAAAACTGACTTCCTGTTGAAAGATGGCAGAGCTAATGTGATGTCACCAAATGTGATGTTACATGGAGAAAGCTTGATACAGATTTGATGTAGCAAAAGGCTTTTGATAACTTTTGATCTCCAGTGCCTTAAGATTATGTTGAGTCATTCTGAAGTTTGCAAGTCCAAAATTCTAGGCGGAGTTTGTTCCAATGCAATGTGTATAAAACAGACAAAAAGGCAGCTTTGTTACAACATGACTGATTTCCTGAGGGTTATGTTGGACAATGGGTCCAAGAGACTCATTTGTAGGTCCTGAAAAGCTATGTGTTTGAAATATTATAATCCTTGGTCAATTTATGGCTGACAGGGCTGATTGTTGATTCAAAACAATCAGGAATTAGGCCATGGCCACCAAATATTTGCATAAATATATTTTGGGGGTTGGGTTAATAGTCGTGTTTAATTTGGGAGAAGATTAGATGATATATGTGGAAATTTGAGTCAAACTTATGGTCACGGCCTTGCAGCCCTTCTCTCTTTCAAAACCTCCTAGTACTGGACATCAAGATACACCACTTGTCTTCCGTCATTGAGTGCAGCTTCATGTTGTTTAGGTCAATATGGACCTTTCACAGTAAAATATTACACTACGTCTAGTCAGGGGGTAGAAATTGGATGACGTTAGCATGAAGGCCATGGACTGGTGGATGTTCTTGTGATCTTGCAATACTGTTATGATCAGTAACTATTGTTTGAAATTGTGTCAATAAATGCAAATACAGTGTCCTTTTAAATATATAAATTTATTCTTTCAGTATTAACTGAGCAGGCTCCAGGAAAGTGGAGGCACCAAGAGACATGGCCAAGTGTCGGGTGAGGACACGTGGGGGGTGAGCGAGGCTGTGATCATGGTAAAAGAAGCACTGTTGTCAACTTATCCACTTTGTCACTATATTTATGCTTTCTTTTCAGACTCCCCTAGTGACAGTTTTTTCAAAACAACTAGTGATAAATCTAGCAACTCTTTTTCTGTGTTGAAGAATTTTATGTTGACAGCTCTCTGCAGCTGACGTGCAGCTTGTCTGCCATGAGCCAGCAGTGAGAGCGGCCATTAGCTTCTCCTGTTTCCTCAGCACTGCAGTCGGTCACACACAATCACCATAACTTCACCAATAGTCTGAGCAGAAATGACCCATTTCCCTCCATGTCCACATTGCAAATAAGTCACACATTTGAAAAGCTGAGTAATATTATTGATCAATGCTAGGTAGGCGCAATGGAGCAGGCTGAATTTGCAGGAAGAAAGAAAGAAAAGCATATTTCTAGATAGCATCAACATGTGGAAAAACTCTTTCCGTTTCTGCTTGACTTAATATTAATACAGTGTAGGCCTGATTTGTTTATTACTTTCTTGATTAATATATGAATGATTTGATAGCAAAAGGTGCTGAATAGAAGATTTATTTTTTTTCGCAAAATTTGTTTTCACTCAAAAACAAGTCTTGGGGTAAACATTTGTTTCATCCAAGGAGTTTTGGGTAAAACATCTTTATAGACAAATCTTTTTTTTTTTCATCTTAAATGTAAAATGTATATTTATATTCCACAATTTTGGCTTAATTATTCCCCTGTGTGTGTTATTCCTTCAAGGGAATAACGTATTCAGAGCTAAAAAAAAAACAAATAGCATTTTTGTCCACACTCCCATTAAAGATTAATTAGTTACTAAATTAGTTGGCGATTATCTTAATAATCAGTTTTTCACTATTAATCCGACGAGTCATTTCATCTCTACTTTATCCTGTTTTAATTCCATAGACCACCATCATTGCACATTTTTTGTTATGCATGTCAGATGCTAGCAGTTGTTTCTTCATAGCAACATAGGAAATTACAGATATTTAAAGTTTTATCTACCTCAAATTCTATAAAATTCTCCTGGTCTTTAATTTGGAGTTCCAAACAAATAAAACAGGAAAACAAGCCTTTTTAATGTCTGGAGGGTCAAACCTGAAATCTGGTGGAGGGGACCTGGACCTGTAGCTCTTTAGAGATGGATCTGTTGGGTCTGAAGGCCTCACTTTCATTTCATCCACCACAGCGCTCTGAGAATTTCTGAAAAAGATATAAATTTGTGAATTTAAGGAAATGTGCAATCATTAACAAAAAGTTGAGTAGTTAGAATCCTTGTGCTTTATTCAGAGTTGGCACACAGGATAAGTAATGACAGTAACACACCTTTCATCCACAGTGAAGTTCACAAAGTCCTCTTTGGAGTGGTCAGTCATCATAGAAAGGGACGGAGAAGAGCTCTGCTTCCTCTCAGGATCCATCGCTGCTTTGTGACTTTGTTCTTAACTAGTTTTTACAGTGGGAAAATATGAGAATATATTTTTAGGATTTTAGAAATCTAAAAATGTAAGACAGTATAAAAAAAGAGAACATCTGTGGAGAGGGAAATAAAGAGCTTCTTTGCTTCCTGCCAGTGCTCCCAGTATTAACTGCAGAAATACACCATTCAGAAACAACCAATCAGAACCAGGTGGAGGGTCTTAACACTGTCAATCATGCTTGTGTACAAGCTGCTTGCATTCTCCCCCTTTTCTCTCTGCTTCTCTACAGCTTCTTCCTGATAGCACAGCCCGTCATCAATGCTAATGCTATTTAGCAAAATGGCTTTCCTGTAACAGTAAGTTGTTTTACTGCCATTAGCACATTGAGCAGCATGTACACAAGCCTGATTGACAGCACTAATACCTTCCTCCTGGCTCTGATTAGTTGTTTCTGACCGGGAGCAGTGCATTTCTTCAGATGGCAATAGGAGAACTTGGAGGATGAGAAGGAGCTCTATTTTTTTTCCAACACAATATCTGTCTCAAATTATACTGTCACAACATGGTGACAGTTTTAACAAATATGTAAGAAATAGATTTTTGTGAAAGTTACATGCTGCAACTTTAACTCATACAGAAGTGTTATTTAAAAGTAATATTTAAAACAAACAAGTCCAACGGCAAATTCAAATCCAGACAAACCAGGTTGTTTGGTTGGTGCCCTTTGCTAATGCAAATATTTGTAAATGAACACAAGCAGTAGCTCATGAAACAAATAATTGTCAAAGAAACAGCGACGTTTTGAAACGTCCTGTGCCTCCCAAGTGCATTATGTCAAATTGGTTTATATAACTGTTTTCTTTACAGCCTTCAGTTGAATTCAGTGCAGTTTTAGCAAACAGCATATTACAATAAAACCATCTTCACAGTTCTTGGTAATTTTGTACCAAGAGAAGTTCTTCTTCTGAACACATGGGACATGCATTAGTCTGTCTCTGTTTACTTCAAAACAAACTGAGTCTTTTCTGTCACAAATAAAAATCAAACACTATAAAAATGTATGTGGTAAATCTTTAAGTGACTGAAATGTAACCGACTTAAAAAACTGAAAAGAAAAGGTGCATCAGTATATGACGTAAAAAAAAAAAATCACACCTGTATTTATATCTTAAAAAACGAAAGTAATAACAAATGCACAGATTTAAGAGTTCCGGTCCAATTCCTAAAAACAAATTATTTTGTAACCTGAGACCGGCATCACAACCCTTGCTTATACAAGGCCAAAATGTTATACGTCTAAACTTAAACTTTTATTTCTGCATCTCCCACTCCCATCAAAAGATAGCACCAGGGATGAACGCATATTACAAAACTGTCCTTGAGAAGTTCATCTGAAAGAGTTTTCTGGCTGTCACACTGGCGTGTCAACACACGCACATACATACACTAATTTGCTGAGGCCTGGTCATTAATGTAAACACCCTCGTTTTTACTCTGGTTGGTCGGTAAAGTGATTCAAAACTTTGAATTTCACAGAGATCAGGTTACAGGGGGGAGGAGGAAAAAGTGAACACTTTTTTTGTTGTTGTCCTCAGTAATTTTACAGAGAAATACCGGTGTGGGTGGCCCTGAACCGGAAAAACCCTACTCGGGGCGTGGGGGGAAGATTTCGGGAGAGAAACAACTTTTCTTTATCAGTTCTGCTCTTACAGCGATAAGCAAAAGTGTATATTTTTGTCAATACGATGTGTTTTATCATCTCCAGATGGTACACTGCCGAAAAAAAGAGAACATATTCCATTTTCCCCTTGGCCTAACAACTAACCAGCCGTTTCTGCTGCTTTATAAAGTGGGGGAAAAAGAGATAGAGATATGACTCAGTTTAAAACTCAGTACGGTGTATATAGTATATGGACCGTGATATACCAGGCGTTGAGAAGGCAGGGCGGCAGATAGTCTCCCACCGTCGTACCACGGTTAATATACCGTATTTTTGAAACTTTGCTATTTGAAAACGTTAAGGTTTCTCATGCAGCTACAGTGGAAGAAAAGTCGATAAACTGAATCAAAACTTTAAGCCAGGCGTGTACGCTGGCATAAAGTTAAACAGCAACAAAGTCCGTAGGTCGCTGTGCACAGAAATGAGTTACTCACCTGAAACGATTTCTATCGGAATGTAAAAATTTCTGGCGCTGCAGAAAAATCAGCTCATTCCCAAATGTCAATCTGTGGCATTCAATCAGCCTTCTTCTTCTTCTTCTTCTTCTTGATTTTTATTGGCGGTTGGCAACAAACTTACAGTAGCATTACCGCCACTTACCGGTATGGAGTGTGGTTCGAGATGGTCTATAACAGGGGTCCCCAAACTTTTTCCTGTGAGGGCCACATAACTTTTCCCTTCTCTGGTGGCGGGCCGGACATTGTTGACTGGGGGCGGGGGGGCGTTTCTCACAATTTATTTTCACAATTAACAAATACTTACGAGCAAATCTTGTCTGAAACACAACAAATAAAGACAATAATCAGCTACTCCACGAGCTGTTTGNACACAGCAAGTTTTGGCAAACCCTATTTACAGACTGTTACACTGAGAGGTGTGGTGTGGAAGAAAAAAAAACTCCTCAAAGTTGGCTGCAGCACAAACAAGGTGGTTTATTCGGTCTCCTTAAGCACAGCACGGCTCACAGACAAGACAAAAACACATCTTCGCGCGTTCTCCCTCTTATATACTGTTGTCCCCACCCTCTCAATCAACTGCCCAGCCAATCAAAGTCCGGCAAACATGGGCCTCCTCCCCGGCAGGCTCCAAGATGGCCGCCACAAGGACACACCCAAAAGGCAACAAACACTAAACAAACAAAAGGATCACATACACACACTTTAGAACTCAAACGCCACAGAAAATATTATTGCTTCTTAACATTTACTCACTTCCTCCCCCTCTGGTTTACAGAACTCAGGTAAACGAGAAAGGTAGTCAGCAATAAGATTTTTCTTACCTGGACAATGCTGTATGGTGAACTGGTATGGCTGAAGGGCAAGGCACCAACGTAATATACGGGCATTCTGATGCTGCTTGGAATGCATCCACTTCAGAGGTCTGTGATCAGTTTGCAGAGTAAACTCCCTTCCTAGGAGATAATATTTTAAAGAGTCCAAAGCCCACTTTATTGCAAGTCCTTCCTTTTCTACTGTGGAGTACTTTTTCTCCCGATCAAAAAGCTTTTTACTTAAGAAAAGGACAGGTTTCTCTTCACCAGCTTCTCCCTGAGCTAGCACTGCTCCAAGACCAACATTTGAAGCGTCCACTTGAACAATAAACGGCTTGGAAAAGTTAGGACTCTGTAAAACAGGAGCTTGACAAATCAGTTTCTTTAAAGATTGAAATGCATGTTCACAGTCCTCCTTCCACATAATTTTAGAAGTAGACCTTTTTGTCAACTCAGTCAGAGGGGCTGCCAAAGTTGAGAAATGGGGTATAAATCTTCTATACCACCCAACTAAGCCCAAAAATGATCTCACTTGCTTCTTTGTTTGAGGTCTGGGAATTGTTTGAATGGCTTTTACTTTTTCAAGTTGTGGCTTTATCTGTCCATGGCCTACAAGGTAGCCCAGATATTTTACTTCTTCTTGTGCCCATGCACACTTGTTCACATTCAGAGTGAGACCAGCATTCTGGATCCTTGCCATTACCACCTTTAGATGTTGTAGGTGATTCTCCCAAGTTTCACTGTAGATCACAACATCATCCAGGTAGGCAGCAGCAAACTTTGAACAGTCACTAAGAATAATGTCGATCAACCTTTGAAAGGTAGCTGGTGCTCCATGAAGACCAAATGGTAGAACCGTGTAATGAAATAAACCCATTCCTGGAATCTGAAAGGCTGTATATTCCTTACAGGATGGATCTAAGGGCACTTGCCAGTAACCCTTACATAAATCTAAAGTTGTGATGTATTTGGCTTTCCCCAGTCTTTCCAGTAGCTCGTCAATACGTGGCATGGGATAAGAATCAAAACAGGAAATGCTGTTTAACTTTCTTAAATCAGAACAAAAACGTAGTTGATTTGAGTTTTTTTTCTTCCACACCACACCTCTCAGTGTAACAGTGGTGTCAGAAGTGGGAAGCAAGATTTTCTTTTAATCTTAAATGCAAAATGTATAAATATTTTTATATGGTTTTGGCTTAATTACTGCTCCAATAATGTCATTTTTCAGCAAATTGCCTTTTTTGAGACTGTATCCTCCACTTAATGATTAATCGATTGCTAAATTAGTTGATTATTATTTCAACAGGAACAGATATCTTTGTTTCTGATGCTGTTCTTCACAGCAGCTGTTACCACTCAGACGTACCAATTATTTTGGCCTGGAGTCTGATCTTCAAGCTGCTGCCTTTTCGTCCTTTAGCCGCCACAGTCATCTCCTCCTGGACAACGCCTTCCTGGTGAGTCCTGTACTCACAGGTCACCTTCACTCCTCCTGTCGGGGGATTTACAGTTACATATATTTAAAAAACAACTAGATATTGTTTAGGTTATTTGTAATTCTGGGTAACAAGTTTAATGTAGCTAATTCAAATACTTTTATCAGCTTATTTTACTCTGATTTTATATTTCAGAAATGAAGAAATTTAATCTCAGTATAAATTCAGCAGTAATGTGAAGGCCTCGGAGAATTAATAAACAAGCAGTATCATAAAAATGACGGAACACAGCAGAAACCAGAGAAATAGCTGCACATATTTAAGAGGAAAAGAAGGGAGAAGTTTATGCCTCGGCCACAAGGGGGCGCCAAAGGGCTGACCAACTTTTAATCAGCTCCAACTTTCTAATAACTGCCTGTTCATGTTTGTTTGTTTGTTTGTGTACATCCTTTGGTAGATATAGGACCGCACATGAAAACAAAAATAGTGATATTACACCATAAAAATAACTCAAACGTATTACAAATAGTTTTAGATGTATCTTTTCTTTCTCTTTCCATTTTAAAGAATCTTTCTGTCTTGTTTATGTCTCAGAGTAGGGATGAACTGTTTTGCTTTCAACATTTTGCACATAAGTTCATTTTAATCGAAAAGAAAAAGATTTAATACTTCAGATATCTCACAAATGAGATATTAACTTAAATGGAAAAACCTCACAAAAGCCTGGTATAGCAGCAGAAAGACTGCACTGAATGAACTGACTAGTAAATACATTTTTTCGAGGTAATGCAAAAGAAAACAATGTCCACTAGGGGGCTCCATACTAAGCTCAGCATCTCACTATGGCTTCATCAAAAGAAGAGAAGAATTTGGAAAACACTGCACATATTTAGATATTTTACAGAAGGTAAAAACAAAAACATGAAGTTTGGATATGTTGTTCTTAGACTGACCTTCCAGCATGGAGTTAATGCGTTGGATCCGGAGGTTCTGGGCCCGTCGAGTCGGAGAGACGGAAGGGAGACAGGTGAGCTCCTTGCCCAGACTGGGCACATCTGGGACAGTGAAGACAATCTCATAGCAGTGGTGGCTCTTAAGGAAACCGGCCTTGAGGAAGACACAGGTTATGATTATCCAAGGTTTGAGAATTAAATGAAAACAAAATTATAACACAATCTTTTTAGTATTCCTTAAATTTACTTGCTTTTTCCTTTATACCCAATAGTGAGTTTTCAATTGTTACTAGGTAACCAAAGAGTGAGTGAGTTAGTTGAATCCACCAACCTTTTATTTCTTTGAAAGGTTGAGCAGCTAAAGTCTTTCCTTTGCCTACATCTCCCAGAATGCTGTGTGGTTTTGGACAATAGTTCAGTGAATATTAAATATTCTATCAGATTATCGATTTTGATCATATGTCTATTGCGATATATATTGTTATTGATTTATTGTCCAGCCCTATACTAGTGTAGCGCTAAACGTTCATTTGTTTTAGTTGTATTTACCCAGAATGCCCTGCGCTTTAGCTTCCTGCTCTTGGAGTGGTCTCTGGTCCACTTTCCGTTCACATTATGGATTCAAACAGCACCAGAGTTCACTTCAACTGAACCGAGGCTTTTGGGTGGACCAGAGTTACATTTTTTGTTTTTACACATTCACACCTCCCCAAACGAATCGGACTTTCTCTGTAAACAAACTGAAGTTCCATTAAAGTGGGCCGAACAGTTCCTCACGTAAAGCTGGAAGTGAACTGCTGATATCTGAATTTGATCTACAGCAATGATCAAAGGCAGTGCAGGGTTTTGTCTGGAGCTTTAAATCATGTGCAACAAACTGAATTTATGTTTCTTTATACACAAACTCATAAACACACACCTTAACCAAGTAGCTGCCATCTTTCTCTTGGACAGCAACGAGGGTGGAGAGGTTGGACTGGTCGTCTCTGCGGGTCGGAGAACCTGGAGGATCGTCATCGTCAGGGAAACGAACGCCGCCTGCTTTGGATGTGGAGCCTGGAGACAGAGAAAACGAGTAATCAAATCATAATTAGAAAGAAAACAAGAAAAACTATTAGGACTGGGATGTCCAAAGTCTGGTTCAGGGGCCATTTGCAGCCCTCTTGTTTGGCTCCTGAGTCTGCAATTTAAGAATAGAGTGAATTCCAAATTAATTTGAAATATTTTTAAACATCTGTTTATTTAGGTACAACACAGTATGTTTCCTTTATTTACAATGTTTCTGTTTTCTTTGTTAAAATCAGAAACTGCTGCCAAATTTTTGCTGCCAAAAGTAAAAGAAAAAATAAATCAGGACAAAATATCCCCCCAAAAAGTTTTGGAAAACATCTTTTATTTAATACAGCACCTGTGAACATTTACAGATTCCTTTTTCTACAAAAATTATAATAATAAAATATTATCTATGTAACATATTACTGAAGAGATAAAAACAACAGATATTTCAACAATCACGTTTTTGAACTGCAGGAAGAACCCTGGAAAGAATCGACACATTCATGGTGAGAACAAACAGACGCCGTGGCGTTTCCTGCTTACCTTTTCTTCCCGTTGCCATGGTGATACGGTTATGATCTGGGTGTTTTCAGATTGTACTTTGGTGTTGTCATCACTGACCTGAGGACAAACAGAGAAACACAGACACTAGTGTCAGAGTTTCAGTCAATCTGGGACTAACATGGTCCAAGCAATTAGTTTTAAGTTTATTAAAATTTGTAAAATTATTAATTTTCTTGAGATTATTGATCTGTGCAAACTAAAATAAACTGAATTGCATAAATGCTTCAATTTTAACACAGATTATATTGAGGATTAGAAGAGTATTGAATCTGATTTGACAGTTTCAGTATAGACACATTTAAAAAAATATATTAAGGAGATTAAAATTCACATCCAAGATTTAAAATTTAATTTGTAGAAGTGCAAAACCTAACAACTAACAACTATTTTAGAAATCAAGTATTCTGTCGATTATTCTGACAATTAATCAATTACTCTGATAAAAAAAAAATTAACCACTTCTGTTTTTATACAATATTAGAAATATATAAAAAGATGCAAATCAACAAATAAACATTCCTTTTTAAGATAATAAGCATAAAATAACTTAACATTTTAATGGCCTTTTCTGAGTTTGTATGCTCCATTTAATGATTAATCGATTACTAAATTGACGATTATTGATTCATTATGAGTTATCTGATTAATTGTTTCCTGGTTGTCTACTACTTTCTTGGTCTATCACATAAAATCCCTTTAAAATACTTTAAATATTGTGTTTTAAACGCCTCAAGGAAATAGTTTTGCAGATCTCTGTCAGTAGTTTTGTATAAATGTATTAGTTCTGCAGCAGACTTGAATATTATTAAAATTTTAATCTATTTACAAATTCAGTTTTTCTCTCACCGTCATGATTAATATTTAATAATTACATTAAAGCTCCACGTGTTTGATTACCTGACACATTTACACATTTATCAATGCAAGAGAATCAAACACACCACAATTTAAACTAACAATAAGTGTGCAATAATATTATCAAACATCCACGCCCATCAAGTTAGCAGCTGCAGCAAAGCCCTTTCGATGCGCCATTGAAAACAATCCCGTCCGTCTGAAATAAATTAACAAAAACAGCGGAAACACGAACCGCTTCGGTCCGCCGTGTTGCTCCTTTCCAGCTCTTACATTTCTACTCCCAGCGGCAGCGCTGTAACATTTCCCCTCTGTGAACAGAGGCAGTCCGCTGTCTGTCCTTGGAAAGATGGAGAGATGCTGAACTGGATGTTCCCGTGCGCGGCGCGCCCCCGCGCTGCGTCCGCGCGCCCGCGCCGCCGTGCTTCATGTCTGGAAAAATAGAAAATAGGACATTTGGTGCGAGACATGCGACCGCAGGACAGCACTGAGCATTAGGGCCACTGGAGATGGAGAAAAAGGAGAAGTAAACTTNTATGCTTTTGTATTTTAAAAAGTGAATAATTAAGCCCTGAGTGACCGAACCTTAACCTTGTTATTATTCTTTCCTCCTTCCTATTCCTTCCTCCTTTTCTTTTCTTTCCTACAGCCACCTGAATTTTATAATACCACCTTCCTGTTAACCCTTTGTCCCACCTTCTCTGCCATATTTTCATCAGCTCTTCTTTGACTTTACTTTTCCCTTCCGATTTACTCATCCTAACTGTAAAACTAATAGGATTATGTGTTGCCTTCTTTGCTGTTTTATTAGCCTTCTCGTTTCCTACTATCCCTATATGTGCTGGAACCCACACAAATGTAACTACTAATCCCAAATTTTGTATTCTAAATAGATTATGATATATTTCTAATAAGATGTCCATCCTACTATCCGTATTATTATATTTTATGCTTAACAAAGTTGAACTTGAATCTGAGCAAATTATTGCTTGTAAAGGCTTTACGTCCTCAATCCATTGTAAAGCCAAAAGTATCGCTAACATTTCTCCTGTGTAAATTGATAACCCGTCTGTGATTCTCTTCCCTATATTCACATTGAAATCTGGAATTGTACATGCTATTCCTATTTTTCCGTCAATTTTTGATGCATCTGTATAAATTTGGACATGTCTATAGTAATTATTTAAATATGATTGCACTGCATACCTTTCTACAACATTTGACTTATCTTGTTTTTTTTACCAATATTGATAAATCAACTATAGCTTCTGGTAGAATCCAGGGTGGTATAACTAATATTGGATCTGTGACTAATTTCTAGAGTGTCCACTTTAAGTTCCTTTACTTCCTTTTCAATTTTCCATCCATAACTCTTCATCTCTTTCTTTTCCTTTTCCCAACATGATTTTAGAATTTCCCAAGTTGGATGTCCACATTTATTGCCCATCAAATTTAGCCAATAATTAATTCCTAATGTAGTTCTCCTTAGATCTAGTGGCATTTCTCCCGTTCCTACTTCTAATGCTGCTGTTGGTGTTGTTTTGAATGCTCCGGTATGTAATGAAGGTCTTCATTATTTGGCGGCACAACACTTAAAATGTGTTAAATGATAAA